>NC_092086.1:104293260-104318260 GCF_045679555.1 Salvelinus alpinus
ACATTCTAGATGCATAACATTCCAGATGCATAACATTCTATATGCATAACATTCTAGATGCATAACATTGTATATGCTTAACATTCTAGATGCATAACATTCTAGATGCATAACATTCTATATGCATAACATTCCAGATGCATAACATTGTAGAAGCATAACATTCTAGATGCATAACATTCTAGATGCATTCTAGATGGCCAACATCCAGTGAAATTGCAGAGTGCCAAATTCAAATAGTTTTCTATAAAAATGAAACTTTCATGAAATCACACATGCAATACACCAAATTAAAGCTACAATTGTTGTGAATCTAGCCAATGTGTCAGATTTCAAAAAGGCTTTACGACGAAAGCACACCAAACATTTACATTACATTTAAGTCATTTAGCAGACGCTCTTATCCAGAGCGACTTACAAATTGGTGCATTCACCTTATGATATCCAGTGGAACAACCACTTTACAATAGTGCATCTAACTCTTTTAAGGGGGGGGGGGGGGGGGTTAGAAGGATTACTTTATCCTATCCTAGGTATTCCTTAAAGAGGTGGGGTTTCAGGTGTCTCCGGAAGGTGGTGATTGACTCCGCTGACCTGGCGTCGTGAGGGAGTTTGTTCCACCATTGGGGTGCCAGAGCAGCAAACAGTTTTGACTGGGTTGAGCGGGAACTGTACTTCCTCAGAGGTAGGGAGGTGAGCAGGCCAGAGGTGGATGAACGCAGTGCCCTTGTTTGGGTGTAGGGCCTGATCAGAGCCTGAAGGTACGGAGGTGCCGTTCCCCTCACAGCTCCGTAGGCAAGCACCATGGTCTTGTAGCGGATGCGAGCTTCAACTGGAAGCCAGTGGAGAGAGCGGAGGAGCGGGGTGACGTGAGAGAACTTGGGAAGGTTGAACACCAGACGGGCTGCGGCGTTAATGTTAGGTCAGTACATAGTCACAGAAAAACACAGCCATTTTTCCAGCCAAAGAGAGGAGTCACAAAAGCAGAAATAGAGATTTAAAAAAATCACTAACCTTTGATGATCTTCATCAGATGACACTCATAGGACTTCATGTTACACAATAGATGTATGTTTTGTTCGATAAAGTTCATATTTATATCCAAAAATCTCAGTTTACATTGGTGCGTTATGTTCAGTAATGTTTTGCTTCCAAAACATCCGGTGATTTTACAGAGAGCCACATCAATTTACAGAAATACTCATCATAAATGTTGATGAAAATACAAGTGTGATGCATGGAACTTTAGATAAACTTCTCCTTAATGCAACCGCTGTGTCAGATTTAAAAAATGCTTTACCGAAAAAGGACACCATGCAATAATCTGAGTACAGCGCTGAGACAACAAAAGCCATACAGATATCCGCCATGTTGTGGAGTCAACAAAGTCAGAAATAGCATTATAAATATTCACTTACCTTTGATGATCTTCATCAGAATGCACTCCCAGGAATCCCAGTTCCACAATAAATGTTTGATTTGTTCGATAAAGTCCATCATTTATGTCCAAATACCACCTTTTTGTTTGCGCGTTTAGTACACAATCCAAACTCACGACGCGCGGGCAGGTCCAGGCGAAAGTTCAGACAAAAAGTCATATTACAGTTCGTAGAAACATGTCAAACGAAGTATAGAATCAATCTTTAGGATGTATTTATCATAAATCTTCAATAATGTTCCAACCGGAGAATTCCTTTGTCTGTAGAAATGCAATGGAACACAGGTCGCTCTCACGTGAACGCGCATGACCAGCTCATGCCACTCTGGCAGACCTCTGACTCATTCAGCTCCCATTCCCCCCTCCTTCACAGTAGAAGCATCAAACAAGGTTCTAAAGACTGTTGACATCTAGTGGAAGCCTTAGGAAGTGCAATATGACCCCATAGACACTGTGTATTCAATAGGCAATGACTTGAAAAACCACAACCCTCAGATTTCCCACTTCCTGGTTGGATTTCTTCTCGGGCTTTTGCCTGCCATATGAGTTCTGTTATACTCACAGACATCCTTCAAACAGTTTTAGAAACTTCAGAGTGTTTTCTATCCAAATCTACTAATACTATGCATATATTAGCAACTGGGCCTGAGTAGCAGGCAGTTTACTCTGGGCACCTTATTCATCCAAGCTACTCAATACTGCCCCCCAGTCCCAAAGAAGTTAACATTGTATATGCATAAAATTCTAGAAGCATAACATTATAGATGCATAACATGTGTATCAGATTTTGTTTTATGCTTTGTTCAGCTTGGAGCCTGGGCTCTGGATCTGATGGGGAACAGGAGCGCAGTGTGTGACAGAGGGGTCTGTCCTCCCTCCTTCCCTTCCCTCCATCCCTCGCTCCCTCCTTCTCTTCCCTCCATCCCTCCATTTTTTTTAGATGCAAAGCAGCAGCAGAAAGTGAGATAATGATTTCTCCACAGCTGCTTAGAGGAGAGGAGGAGGAGAGGAGAGGAGAGGAGAGGAGAGGAGAGGAGAGGAGAGGAGAGGAGAGGAGAGGAAGAAAGCCATGGCAAGAGGAGTGAGCTAGAGAGGAGAGAGTGAAAGAAAGAGGTGACTTTCTCCTTTGGCAGACCAGGGTCTTTGAAGTTTGGTGCGAGATGGGGTCTGGAGTCTTGGAGTTGGATAGGGGGTGATGAAAAAAGCAAGGGAAGATCGTGTTAACGAGATGGCCTCTAAAGATGAATTAAATGGTGGGAGAAAAGAAACACGATCAGAGCTAGCCCTACTTATAGACTCCTCACAGACTCCCTCTTTTCAGCACACCTCCCTCCCTTCACCCGCGAGCGGCTCCAAAGAACGAATTCCGGGGATAAGCTTTCTAAAGGGGACTTGGAGTGTGTGTGTGTGTGTCTCTGATTATGTGTGTGTGTGTGTGTAAATGTGTGTGTGTGTAAATGTGTGTGTGGGAGGGTCACTGGTCCTATAGATGCACACCGCAGCCCTTCAATGAAGAGGTCAGAAGTGGCGAGGGATTACAACGTGGTCCTAAGCCCCCCGGATCCCCCTGTTTTCACTCCTCTATCCCTGTTTGTTGTTTTGTGGCGGAGCAGACGAGAGGGAAGAAAAGGCGACGGTGGGGGAATTAGTGTAAAGCTCAGGAGATGAATGGGCGTCTCATTCGCACCTCTTGTTGGCTGTTTCTCAGCTCACCAAAACAGCCCTCCCATTCCTAGTCCCTGTAAAAGCGCGTTAGGCTTGTTCTGTATGAGGACAAAAGGAGACTCCCCTCCTGGCTTTTCATGCTCCCGCCGGAGCAACAAGAGGATTTGGCCCCGCGGAGCTGGAGTCCTGAGCCGCCACCGCCGCTTTGATTGGACTTTGAGCAGGAGAAAGAGAGGGAGAGAGAGAGAGATTAATCAAGTGATTCCATTCTCTCAATACCACCCCTTTATCTCTCTCTCTCACACTCCCTCTGTCTCTCTCTCTCTTTCTTTCCTTCCCTCTATTTCTCTGTCTCTATCTTCATCTCTCTGACACCACACTCTCTCTGTCCTTTGATGTGACAAGCAGGTTGACGGTTCAGTTCATGCCCCTGTTAAAACTGTAGTATAAGAGAGCCTACACGACACACACTTAAGGCCAGCGTTACACATAAAAACACTACCTTTGAACTGACTACAGTACAGTGTCATAAGTGCAATCTGTTCACATTATACATCATAGACTCTCCAACAGTCTGATTAGATGCATCTGAAGCAGTAAAATATCTTTGTCTTATCAGATGCTGAGCTTCATGTCTGTGGCGGGGGTTTTCAGAGAGTAGGTGGGTGGCTGATTGATGGTAAAATACAGAGAGATGATAAAAGATGAGAGAAGAGAGAGAAGAGAGAGAGAATAGAGAGGGAGAAGAGAGAGAAGAGCGAGGGGATATAATAGAGAGAAAAGTAAGAGAGAAGAGAGAGAGAGAATTGAGAGAATAGAGAGAGAGAATAGAGAGAACAGAGAGAGAACAGAGAGAGAGAATTGAGAGAATAGAGAGAGAATGGAGAGGGAGAAGAGATAGATAGAATAGAGAGAGATAAGAGAGAGAGAGAGAGAGAGAGAGAGAGAATAGAGAAGAGAGAATTGAGAGAATAGAGAGAGAATGGAGAGGGAGAAGAGATAGAGAGAAAAGTAAGAGAGAAGAGAGAGAAAATAGAGAAAGAAGAGAGAGAGAAGAGATAATAGAGAGAATAGAGAAGAGAGAGAATAGAGGAGAGAGAAAAGAGAGAATAGAGAGAGAAGAGAGAATAGAGAGTAGAGAGAAGAGAGAAGAGAGGGAAGAGAGAATAGAGAGAGAATAGAGAGAGACTAGAAAGAGAGAAGAGAGAGAATAGAGAGAGAGAATAGAGAGAGAGAAGAGAGAGAATAGAGAGATAGAAGAGAGAGAGATTAGAGAGAGGACAGAATAGAAAGAGAGAAGAGAGAGAATAGAGAGAGAGAAGAGAGAGAACAAAGAGAGAGAAGAGAGAGAATAGAGAGAGAACCGAGAGAGAACAGAGAGAGAACAGAGAGAATAGAGAGAGAGAATAGAGAGAACAGAGAGAGAGAGACGAGAGAGAATGGAGAGAGAGAGAAGAGAGAGAACATAGAGAGAACTAAGAGAGAATAGAGAGAGAGCGAAGAGAGAGAACATAGAGAGAACAGAGAGAATAGAGAGAGAGAATAGAGAGAACAGAGAGAGAACAGAGAGAGAGACGAGAGAGAGAACTAAGAGAGAATAGAGAGAGAGAATAGAGAGAGAGAGAAGAGAGAAAACATAGAGAGAACTAAGAGAGAATAGAGAGAGAGAGACGAGAGAGAACATAGAGAGAACTAAGAGAGAATAGAGAGAGAGAATAGAGAGAACAGAGAGAGAACAGAGAGAGAGACGAGAGAGAACAGAGAGAGAGACGAGAGAGAATAGAGAGAGAACATAGAGAGAACTTAAGAGAGAATAGAGAGAGAGAATAGAGAGAACAGAGAGAGAACAGAGAGAGAGACGAGAGAGAGAACTAAGAGAGAATAGAGAGAGAGAATAGAGAGAACAGAGAGAGAACAGAGAGAGAACAGAGAGAGAACAGAGAGAGAGAGAGAAGAGAGAGAACATAGAGAGAACTAAGAGAGAATAGAGAGAGAGAAGAGAGAGAACATAGAGAGAACTAAGAGAGAATAGAGAGAGAGAACAGAGAGAACAGAGAGAGAACAGAGAGAATAGAGAGAGAGAAGAGAGAGAACAGAGAGAGAACAGAGAGAATAGAGAGAGAGAATAGAGAGAACAGAGAGAGAACAGAGAGAGAGACGAGAGAGAATAGAGAGAGAACATAGAGAGAGAGAGAGAGAGAGAGAGAAGAGAGAGAACATAGAGAGAACTAAGAGAAAATAGAGAGGCAAGAAAGGGAAAGGAAGATTGAGAGATAAACAAAAAAGGAGGCGTGGCTTGCAGCAATAAATCAAGTTCCAGACTAATCTATTTAGCATGCTCTCACCATTATCCTGTCAGTGAAACAGCTAATTAATTAACTGATTCGACAATGAAGAGGTTTTGAATGAGCCCATTTAGGTAATTACTACAGAGGAGCCGATCAGGCCAGTCATTTACTAGAGACTGAGAGGTCCACCGTCGACAGCTGCCCTTCACTATCACACAAAGCTTTTAGACAGTCAAAATATTCACATTTTACTGACAAAATCATGCAGCCTCCCTCGCTTTCATTTCCTCTGGGTCTGTGTTTGTGTAGGTGTGTAGGTGTGTAGGTGTATGTGTGTAGGTGTAGGTGTGTAAATGTGTAGGTGTGTGTGTGTAGGTGTGTAGTTTTGTAGGTGTGTAGGTGTATGTGTGTAGTTGTATAGGTGTATGTGTGTAGGTGTAGGTGTGTAGGTGTGTAGGTGTATGTGTGTAGATGTGTAGGTGTGTAAGTGTGGATGTGTAGGTGTGTATGTGAGTAGGTGAAGGTGTGTAGGTGTGAAGGTGTGTGTGTGTATGCGTGTAGGTGTGTACAGTAGCTGTGTAGGTGTGTAGGTGTATGTGTGTAGGTGCATATGTTTGTAGGTGTGTACAGTAGCTGTGTAGGTGTATGTGTGTAGGTGTAGGTGTGTTTTGTGTAGGTGTAAAGCTGTGTAGGTGTATGTGTGTAGGTGTATGTGTGTTTTTGTGTAGGTGTATGTGTGTAGTTGTGTAGGCTATCCTACTCTTGTCTGGGATTCAGCCCACTTTACACTCTTCTAGTTATCTGGTATGGTAAACATTTTAATTACATGGTAAGGGACTTTATAGTCATTATTTTGTTTCTTGGGGATTCATTAAAAAAGCACTTTTAAGCCACCAGGTTAAAAGTGATTGGGTTCAGGACTGTTCAATAAAAGAGGACATCAGATGTAATTGTAGTAACCTAATAGTCAAGGCAAAGCAATATTAAAGCTACGCACTGCCTCACAATACCACAATACTACGCACTGCCTCACAATACCACCATTTTGAGGCTGATTCCCTGACCTGTCAATGTTTTTAATTTGCTGTTTTTGATATTGTTATACTCTTGTGAATTCAATGGTTTTTACTAGATTACTTGTAGTTTTTCATGTTGTCTGTCTGTAATTTTTGTAATGACTTGGTGCTGCCTATCTTGGCCAGGACGCTCTTGAAAAATAGATTTTAAATCTCAATGAGCCCTTCCTGGTTAAATAAAGGTTAAATAAAAAATAATAATAATAAAATACCACAATACTACGCACTGCCTCACAATACCACAATACTACGCACTGCCTCACAATACCACAATACTACGCACTGCCTCACAATACCACAATACTACGCACTGCCTCACAATACCACAATACTACGCACTGTCTCACAATACCACAATACTACGCAGTGCCTCACAATACCACAATACTACGCACTGCCTCACAATACCACAATACTACGCACTCCCTCACAATACCACAATACTACGCACTGCCTCACAATACCACAATACTACGCACTGCCTCACAATACCACAATAC
Organism: Salvelinus alpinus; assembly: GCF_045679555.1. NCBI lineage: Eukaryota > Metazoa > Chordata > Actinopteri > Salmoniformes > Salmonidae > Salvelinus > Salvelinus alpinus. The sequence goes on from NC_092086.1 coordinate 104,300,228, forward strand.
TACGCACTGCCTCACAATACCACAATACTACGCACTGCCTCACAATACCACAATACTACGCACTGCCTCACAATACCACAACACTACGCACTGCCTCACAATACCACTCTTCAACTGGGCAACATTTCATGTTCTGCCTGATTCAAAGACTATCAAGTAACCTTTATTTAACTAGGTAAGTTAACAGTGCTGATGGGGTAACTCAATGGATAACTATTCATTTGCATCTAAGGAGATAAAATGTGACAAGAATGACAACTTGCTCTGTGATATATCAATGAATTACCTTTGTATGTATGGTACAGCCAGTAGATGTCAGATGTATAGCATTCTATACCCATCAAACATCTACAGTATTATGCACGTTGCTATTTTTAACCTAAAACAGTGAGCTAGAACTGTCTTTTCTCTTTACCTTGTCAATCATTTTCAGAAACATAAACTCTTTTGAAAGAACATGTTGTTAATAGGCTCCCGAGAGGCATAGCGGTCTAAGGCACTGAATCTCAGTGCTAGATGCGTCACTACAGACACCCTGGTTCGAATCCAGGCTGTATCACAACCGGCCATGATTGGGAGTCCCATAGGGTGGTGCACAATTGACCCAGCGTCATCTGGGTTTGGCCGGTGTAGGCCATCCTTGTAAATAAGAATTTGTTCTTAACTGACTTGCCTAGTTAAATAAATGTTCAATTTAAAACAATTCAAACCCTGTGATGTAGGTGTGTAGGCCATCCTACTCTTGTCTGGGATTCAGCCCACTTTACAGTCTTCTAGTTATCTGGTATGGTAAACATTTTAATTACATGGTAAGGGCCTTTATAGTCATTATTTTGTTTCTTGGGGATTCATAAAAAAAAGTCAACTGCAGATAATACTATTTTGGTGGGTCCTATATATTTCACATATGTACAAGTGTGTAATAATATGTATGTGTGAATAAAATATATACTTCTTTTCATATACCAACTCTCACACCCAGGGTTTGCTATTAGGATTAAATGATTTTCTCAAGGGCACGTCAGACAATTTATATTTGCATGTCAGCTCAGAGATTGGAACTAGATACCTCTCGGTTACTGGCCCAGAGCTCTAACCGCTGCAGGTCAGCTTGCTCAACTGCAGGTCAGCTTGCTCATATCACATATTGGTCGTTGGCCAGTCCTCGTCAGTCCACAGTACGGGAAAGTCCAGTCTAAATTCACCAGTATGAACACATCAATGTGAATAACCACCACCCAGACCTGTCTGAGATTTACTGATCTGATGGGGGGGTTTGTCACCTTTTTGCATGAGCAGCGCTGGACAGAGAGCACATCACATCAGATCACACCTCTTCTCTCTGTTCTCTATCTGGTTCTCTCTTTCTCTCCCTCTCCCTCTCCCTCTCTGTGTCTCTCTCAGTAACCTCTCTCAGTAACCAGTCAATCCCACATCAATAAGTAGTTGGGCTTGGTTCACGGTGTGTCCATTCCCAGGGGCGTCTTCATTACCCCAGGCTGCTCTGTTTGTTTGTTCCCCTGTGGAAAGGAGCTGAATGGGGCAGGCGGCTGGGGTGGGCTGGGCCTGGGTGGTGTTGGGGCTGATTCAGGGGTGGCCTGGGCCTGGGTGGTGTTGGGGCTGATTCAGGGGTGGCCTGGGCCTGGGTGGTGTTGGGGCTGATACAGGGGTGGGCTGGGCCTGGGTGGTGTTGGGGCTGATTCAGGGGTGGCCTGGGCCTGGGTGGTGTTGGGGCTGATACAGGGGTGGGCTGGGCCTGGGTGGTGTTGGGGCTGATACAGGGGTGGGCTGGGCCTGGGTGGTGTTGGGGCTGATTCAGGGGTGGGCTGGGCCTGGGTGGTGTTGGGGCTGATTCAGGGGTGGCCTGGGCCTGGGTGGTGTTGGGGCTGATACAGGGGTGGGCTGGGCCTGGGTGGTGTTGGGGCTGATACAGGGGTGGGCTGGGCCTGGGTGGTGTTGGGGCTGATACAGGGGTGGGCTGGGCCTGGGTGGTGTTGGGGCTGATACAGGGGTGGGCTGGGCCTGGGTGGTGTTGGGGCTGATTCAGGGGTGGGCTGGGCCTGGGTGGTGTTGGGGCTGATACAGGGGTGGGCTGGGCCTGGGTGGTGTTGGGGCTGATTCAGGGGTGGGCTGGGCCTGGGTGGTGTTGGGGCTGATACAGGGGTGGGCTGGGCCTGGGTGGTGTTGGGGCTGATTCAGGGGTGGGCTGGGCCTGGGTGGTGTTGGGGCTGATTCAGGGGTGGGCTGGGCCTGGGTGGTGTTGGGGGTGATTCAGGGGTGGGCTGGGCCTGGGTGGTGTTGGGGCTGATTCAGGGGTGGGCTGGGCCTGGGTGGTGTTGGGGCTGATTCAGGGGTGGGCTGGGCCTGGGTGGTGTTGGGGCTGATACAGGGGTGGGCTGGGCCTGGGTGGTGTTGGGGCTGATTCAGGGGTGGGCTGGGCCTGGGTGGTGTTGGGGCTGATACAGGGGTGGGCTGGGCCTGGGTGGTGTTGGGGCTGATTCAGGGGTGGGCTGGGCCTGGGTGGTGTTGGGGGTGATTCAGGGGTGGGCTGGGCCTGGGTGGTGTTGGGGCTGATTCAGGGGTGGGCTGGGCCTGGGTGGTGTTGGGGCTAATTCAGGGGTGGGCTGGGCCTGGGTGGTGTTGGGGCTGATTCAGGGGTGGGCTGGGCCTGGGTGGTGTTGGGGCTGATTCAGGGGTGGGCTGGGCCTGGGTGGTGTTGGGGCTGATTCAGTGGTGAGCTGGGCCTGGGTGGTGTTGGGGCTGATTCAGGGGTGGGCTGGGCCTGGGTGGTGTTGGGGCTGATTCAGTGGTGAGCTGGGCCTGGGTGGTGTTGGGGCTGATACAGGGGTGGGCTGGGCCTGGGTGGTGTTGGGGCTGATTCAGGGGTGGGCTGGGCCTGGGTGGTGTTGGGGCTGATTCAGGGGTGGGCTGGGCCTGGGTGGTGTTGGGGCTGATACAGGGGTGAGCTGCATGGCAGGTGGAGGAATGAGGGGCCAGAGTTTATTGGTCCTGAGAAGGTAGTTTAATGGACAGGGCAGCAATCAAAGGGCAGAGGGTTGTGTGCATGTGATAGAACCTGTGAATGTACGTGTGTGTGTGTGTGTGTGTGTGTGTGTGTCTGTGTGTGTGTGTGTGTGTGTGTGTGTGTGTGTGTGTGTGTGTGTGTGTGTGTGTGTGTGTGTGTGTGTGTGTGTGTGTGTGTGTGTGTGTGTGTGTGTGTGTGTGTGTGTGTGTGTGTGAGAGAAAGAGAAAGTCACCCCAAGTCTATTAGTGTCAGCCCTGCCATTCACCTCCTTCCTTTGTCTCTGGACTCACAATGAGGCCTGCACTCAATACCTGCCCGGCCCACTGTCATGGAGAACACCAGGGCTCTGGCTCAGTGGGGGCCCAGGAATGCTTTTTATCCTGGAGGGTAGTAGGCTGCCAGGGACTTGGGCCGGTCACGTTTGGGGTATATTGGTCCTATTTGGGAAAGGAGGGATACCTAGTCAGTTGCAGAACTGAATGCATCTTCCACATTTAACCTAACCCCTCTGAATCAGAGAGGTGCCTTAATCGACATCCACGTCATCGGCACCTGGGGAACAGTGGGTTAACTGTCTTGCTCAGGGGCAGAACAACACATTTTTACCTTGTCAGCTCGGGGATTCAATTCAGCACCCTTTCAGTTACTGGCCCATTTCATGTACCAGTGTATATTATACTCATATGTGAATTGGAAATGTGTGTTTTGCATAGCCCAACTACTCCTGAGAGTGGGGTCATGGCCAGGGTCTGCCATTATCAACAGCAACCCTGGAGCAATTAGGGCTACATGTCTTGCTCAAGGGCACATCAGCAGATTTGTCACCTTGTCAGCTCAGGGACTCAAACTTGTGACCTTTCCGTTACTGGCCCAACACTCTAACCCCTGGGCTACCTTCCACCCTGGTGGTGACAGAGGAACATTGGGGAGATAGAGGGAGAGGGGGAGAGAGATGTGGAGGGAGAGAGAGAGCGTGCGAGAGAGGGGCAGAGAGAGAGAGAGAGAAAGAGAGAGGGGCAGAGAGAGGGAGGTAGATGGAGAGAAAGAGGGGCAGAGAGAGAGAGAGAGAAGGAAAGAGGGGCAGAGAGAGAGGGAGAGAGAGGGGCAGTGAGTGAGAGAGAGAGAGAGAGAGAGAGAGAGAGAGAGAGAGAGAGAGAGAGAGAGAGAGAGAGAGAGAGAGAGAGAGAGAGAGAGAGAGAGAGAGAGAGAGAGAGAGAGAGAGAGAGAGAGAGAGAGAGAGAGAGAAATAGGGGCAGAGAGAGGGAGCGAGAGAGAGAGAGAGAGAGAGAGAGAGAGAGAGAGAGAGAGAGAGAGAGAGAGAGAGAGAGAGAGAGAGAGAGAGAGAGAGAGAGAGAGAGAGAGAGAGAGAGAGAGAGAGAGAGAGAGAACTCTCCTGCAGCTCTGTCGCACGCTGGGTATGTACATAGTCAATGGTAGGCTTCGAGGGGACTCCTATGGTAGGTTCACCTATAGCTCATCTCTTGGCAGTAGCACTGTAGACTACTTTATCACTGACCTCAACCCAGAGTCTCTCAGAGCGTTCACAGTCAGCCCACTGACACCCCTATCAGACCACAGCAAAATCACAGTCTACTTGAACAGAGCAATACTCAATCATGAGGCATCAAAGCCAAAGGAACTGAGTAACATTAAGAAATGCTATAGATGGAAGGAATGCAGTTTGGAAACCTACCAAAAAACAATTAGGCAACAGCAAATTCAATCCCTTTTAGACAACTTCCTGGGTAAAATGTTCCACTGCAATAGTGAAGGTGTAAACTTGGCAGTAGAAAATCTTAACAGTATATTTGACCTCTCAGCTTCCCTATCAAATCTAAAAATCTCAAATAGAAAACCGAAGAAAATGAACAACAATGACAAATGGTTTGATAAAGAATGCAAAAATCTAAGAAATAAATTGAGGAACCTGTCCAACCAAAAACATAGAGACCCGGAAAACCTGAGTCTACGCCTTCACTATGGCGAATCACTAAAACAATACAGAAATACACTACGGAAAAAGAAGGAACAGCACGTCAGAAATCAGCTCAATGTAATTGAAGACTCCATAGACTCTAACCAATTCTGGGAAAATTGGAAAACACTAAACAAACAACAACACGAAGAATTATCTATCCAAAATGGAGATGTATGGGTAAACCACTTCTCCAATCTTTTTGGCTCTATAACAAAGAATAAAGAACAAAAACATATACATGATCAAATACAAATCCTAGAATCAACTATTAAAGACTACCAGAACCCATTGGATTCTCCAATTACCTTGAATGAGTTACAGGACAAAATAAAAACCCTCAAACCCAAAAAGGCCTGTGGTGTTGATGGTATCCTTAATGAAATGATCAAATATACAGACAACAAATTCCAATTGGCTATACTAAAACTCTTTAACATCGTCCTTAGCTCTGGCATCTTCCCCAATATTTGGAACCAAGGACTGATCACCCCAATCCACAAAAGTGGAGACAAATTTGACCCCAATAACTACCGTGGAATATGCGTCAACAGTAACCTTGGGAAAATACTCTGCATTATCATTAACAGCAGACTCGTACATTTCCTCAATGAAAACAATGTACTGAGCAAATGTCAAATTGGCTTTTTACCAAATTACCGTACAACAGACCATGTATTCACCCTACACACCCTAATTGACAACCAAACAAACCAAAACAAAGGCAAAGTCTTCTCATGCTTTGTTGATTTCAAAAAAGCCTTCGACTCAATTTGGCATGAGGGTCTGCTATACAAATTGATGGAAAGTGGTGTTGGGGGTAAAACATACGACATTATAAAATCCATGTACACAAACAACAAGTGTGCGGTTAAAATTGGCAAAAAACACACACATTTCTTCACACAGGGTCGTGGGGTGAGACAGGGATGCAGCTTAAGCCCCACCCTCTTCAACATATATATCAACGAATTGGCGCGGGCACTAGAACAGTCTGCAGCACCCGGTCTCACCCTACTAGAATCCGAAGTCAAATGTCTACTGTTTGCTGATGATCTGGTGCTTCTGTCACCAACCAAGGAGGGCCTACAGCAGCACCTAGATCTTCTGCACAGATTCTGTCAGACCTGGGCCCTGACAGTAAATCTCAGTAAGACCAAAATAATGGTGTTCCAAAAAAAGGTCCAGTCACCAGGACCACAAATTCCATCTAGACACCGTTGCCCTAGAGCACACAAAAAACTATACATACCTCGGCCTAAACATCAGCACCACAGGTAACTTCCACAAAGCTGTGAACGATCTGAGAGACAAGGCAAGAAGGGCCTTCTATGCCATCAAAAGGAACATAAATTTCAACATACCAATTAGGATCTGGCTAAAAATACTTGAATCAGTCATAGAGCCCATTGCCCTTTATGGTTGTGAGGTCTGGGGTCCGCTCACCAACCAAGATTTCACAAAATGGGACAAACACCAAATTGAGACTCTGCATGCAGAATTCTGCAAAAATATCCTCCGTGTACAACGTAGAACACCAAATAATGCATGCAGAGCAGAATTAGGCCGATACCCACTAATTATCAAAATCCAGAAAAGAGCCGTTAAATTCTACAACCACCTAAAAGGAAGCGATTCCCAAACCTTCCATAACAAAGCCATCACCTACAGAGAGATGAACCTGGAGAAGAGTCCCCTAAGCAAGCTGGTCCTAGGGCTCTGTTCACAAACACAAACACACCCCACAGAGCCCCAGGACAACAGCACAATTAGACCCAACCAAATCATGAGAAAACAAAAAGATAATTACTTGACACATTGGAAAGAATTAACAAAAAAACAGAGCAAACTAGAATGCTATTTGGCCCTAAACAGAGAGTACACAGTGGCAGAATACCTGACCACTGTGACTGACCCAAACTTAAGGAAAGCTTTGACTATGTACAGACTCAGTGAGCATAGCCTTGCTATTGAGAAAGGCCGCCGTAGGCAGACATGGCTCTCAAGAGAAGACAGGCTATGTGCACACTGCCCACAAAATGAGGTGGAAACTGAGCTGCACTTCCTAACCTCCTGCCCAATGTATGACCATATTAGAGAGACATATTTCCCTCAGATTACACAGATCCACAAAGAATTCGAAAACAAATCCAATTTTGATAAACTCCCATATCTACTGGGTGAAATTCCACAGTGTGCCATCACAGCAGCAAGATTTGTGACCTGTTGCCACAAGAAAAGGGCAACCAGTGAAGAACAAACACCACTGTAAATACAACCCATATTTATGTTTATTTATTTTAACTTGTGTGCTTTAACCATTTGTACATTGTTACAACACTGCATATATATAATATGACATTTGTAATGTCTTTATTGTTTTGAAACTTCTGTATGTGTAATGTTTACTGTTCATTTTTATTGTTTATTTGACTTTTGTATATTACCTACCTCACTTGCTTTGGCAATGTTAACACATGTTTCCCATGCCAATAAAGCCCCTTGAATTGAATTGAATTGAATTGAGAGAGAGAGAGAGAGAGAGAGAGAGAGAGAGAGAGAGAGAGAGAGAGAGAGAGAGAGAGAGAGAGAGAGAGAGAGAGAGAGAGAGAGAGAGAGAGAGAGAGAGAGGGAGAGGGAGAGGGAGAGGGAGAGAGAGAGAAATAGGGGAGAGAGAGAGAGAGAGAGAGAGAGAGAGAGAGAGAGAGAGAGAGAGAGAGAGAGAGAGAGAGAGAGAGAGAGAGAGAGAGAGAGAGAGAGAGAGAGAGAGAGAGAGAGAGAGAGAGAGAGAGAGAGAGAGAGAGAGAGAAAGAGGGGCAGAGAGAGAGAGGGAGAGAGAAAGAGGGGCAGAGAGAGAGAGGGAGGGAGAAAGAGGGGCAGAGAGAGAGAGGGAGGGAGAGACATAGAGGGGCAGAGAGAGAGAGAGGGAGGGAGAAAGAGGGGCAGAGAGAGAGAGGGAGGGAGAGAGAGGGGCAGAGAGAGAGAGAGAGGGAGGGAGAGAGATAGATACGTTATGAAGGTCTATTTATTACAGTTTTGGGCTGTATTGAACTGCATTACATCCAGAGGAAGCATAGACTGTTGTTCCTGCAAAATGGCCAGTAACTAAAGGAAGCTGCGTTAGTGTGTGTGTGTGTGTTTTTGTGTGTAGGTGAAATAAAAAGCCACATACACACACAGTATAGCGCTCACACACACATAGAGGAGAAAATGACTAATTTTGCAGTGACGAATTTGAGCACGTTCCTTTCCCCAGACAGAGTGTGAATTGATTTTATATTACCCCTCTTCAACACTGGGATTTATTGACATACTCCAAAGAGAGTTTACTACAGCAGGCTGCTAAAAAAATATACACCTCCCCCTCCTTCTCTCTCGCCTCCCTCCCTCCCTCCCGCCACTTTTTTCTCTGCTATCACTCCATAAAACACCCCCTTTCCCTGCCGCTCTAACAACGTCCCTCCTTCCCTCTTCCTCCATCCATCTCTCCCTCTATCTCTCGCTCCATTTTTCCACACATGAGATTTGCCTAACAATAAGTTGTTCTGGTCAAGGTCAGATAACGCTACACAGCCCAGGAAACTCTTTTTCATCCCTCTCTTTTCTCTTCTCTTCCTCTTTCTCCTCACAGCTTTTGAATTATCTCTGCCGCACATAACAATAATTACTGAGAACGGCGGCGCTGAGATAAGAAGGCAGGAGCTGAGACAGAGAGGGAGGGGAGGAAGGTGGGAGAAAAAGGGGAGACAACAGTGGGGAGAAGAAGATGGAGGTAGAGGGAAAGAGAAGGAGAATGAGAGAGGTGGAAGAGGACAAGAAATGAAAGGAGGGAAATAGGAGAGGAGGAGGCAGGAGGAGGAGAGGAAGGGAGAGAGATGGAGACAGGGGTTGGGGGAGGCACCAGGAGATGGAAGTGAAAATAAAATAAATGATTTCTGCCATGGTAAGAAGGAGCCGGCAGAAAGATAGAGAAAAAATGTGAATCTTCGAGACTAGTTGGTTGAGGAAGAGTTGATAGAGACACACACTCCACATTACCTAACAGCAGGGGGGATATGTAGATTGGCTTGTTGATGGAAGTGCCTCATGACTTCTTAAAAACAGAAATCTAATCAATAGTCCAAACCTCAATTTCAATTTCACCTCTGCACACAATCACTTTTAATTTACTTTAATGTCCATCTGCAATTAAAACCTTCATGAACTACAACTGTCCTCACTGTAACTAGTCTCTCTAGACAGATGTGTCGCTTCCAGCAAAGTGTCAATGCTCCAGCTTAATACGCCTGTACAAGTTCCAGCGTCATTTGGGACAGAGAGGATGAGTTGGAAATGGGAAGTGCGTCACCGGTAACGTCACTGCCATATCCGTTTTTCCTTCTTCTTCTTCCCCCTTTTGAAACGTCCATGAGAAGCTGACATCCTCCCCAGACCTTGTGCCATTGTCTGTAGGCTTATGTTGCTTCAAGGTCAAGGATATCCCAGACTACACTGGAACTAAAAAAACACCCCATACCAAGACGAAACCACATGAGATGCTTTAAAATGAAAAACATCCTGAAACCTGGCCATCCACAACCTCTTCAGCCAGTCCCTCCTACCCCCTACCAATCCCTGAGTGACCCCTCTGCCCTGTCTAACCACTAACCTCTGTATCAGGGGGGTACTGTGTGTGTGTGGAGGGGGTACTGTATGTGTGTTGGGGGAGGTACTGTGTGTGTGTGTGTGTGTATTGGGAGGGGGTACTGTGTGTGTGTGTGTGTGTGTGTGCTGGGGTGGGGTGGTACTGTGTGTGTTGGGGGAGGTACTGTGTGTGTGTCGGGGGGGTACCATGTGTGTGTTGGGGGAGGTACTGTGTGTGTGTGTGTGTGTATTGGGAGGGGGTACTGTGTGTGTGTGTGTGTGCTGGGGTGGGGTGGTACTGTGTGTGTTGGGGGAGGTACTGTGTGTGTGTCGGGGGGGTACCATGTGTGTGTTGGGGGAGGTACTGTGTGTGTGTCGGGGGGGGGTACTGTGTGTGTGTTGGGGGAGGTACTGTGTGTGTGTCGGGGGGGGTACTGTGTGTGTGTTGGGGGAGGTACTGTGTGTGTGTCGGGGGGGGGGGGTACTGTGTGTGTGTTGGGGGAGGTACTGTGTGTGTGTGTCGGGGGGGGGGTACTGTGTGTGTGTTGGGGGAGGTACTGTGTGTGTGTCGGGGGGGTACCGTGTGTGTGTTGGGAGAGGTACTGTGTGTGTGTCGGGGGGGGGGGTACCGTGTGTGTGTTGGGGGAGGTACTGTGTGTGTGTGTGTGTATGTTGGGAGGGGGTATTGTGTGTGTGTGCTGGGGTGGTACTGTGTGTGTTGGGGGAGGTACTGTGTGTGTGTGTGTGTGTGTGTGTGTGTGTGTGTGTGTGTGTGTGTGTGTGTGTGTGTGTGTGTGTGTGTGTGTTGGGAGGGGGTACTGTTTGTGTGCTGGGGTGGTACTGTGTGTGTGTGTGTGTTGGGAGGGGGTACTGTTTGTGTGCTGGGAGGGTACTGTATGTGGTGTGTTTTGGGGGGGTACTGTATATGGTGTGTTTTGGGGGGTACTGTGTGTGGTGTGTTTTGGGGGGGTACTGTGTGTGGTGTGTTTTGGGGGGGTACTGTGTGTGGTGTGTTTTGGGGGGGTACTGTCTGTGGTGTGTCTGGGGGGGTACTGTGTGGTGTGTGTTTTGGGGGGGGGTACTGACTGTGGTGTGTCTGGGGGGGTACTGTGTGGTGTGTGTTTTGGGGGGAACTGTGTGTGGTGTGTGTTTTGGGGGGGTACTGTGTGTGGTGTGTCTGGGGGGGGGTACTGTGTGGTGTGTGTTTTGGGGGGGTACTGTATGTGGTGTGTTTTGGGGGGGTACTGTGTGGTGTGTGTTTTGGGGGGGTACTGTGTGTGGTGTGTCTGGGGGGGTACTGTGTGGTGTGTGTTTTGGGAGGGTACTGTATGTGGTGTGTTTTGGGGGGGTACTGTGTGTGGTGTGTCTGGGGGGGTACTGTGTGGTGTGTGTTTTGGGAGGGTACTGTATGTGTTGTGTTTTGGGGAGGTACTGTGTGTGTGTGTGTGGATTGTTAAAGAAGATTATCAATGTAGTTTTATGAGCTTTAAACGGTGGTAGATTAGTACCCAGAATTGCTCATGTATGTTGCTTGGGTGTGAGGGTGAACACCATCATCACATCAGCAGCTGAACACAGGAGAAGGAGGGGTCACGTAACAAAAACAGTAGACTGGGGATACGTCATCTGCTCATGGAGGTTTACAGTACTGCTGCTGGTATTTTCTATCTGCTAGTTCAATGACTGATTGATTCATTCCACTCATTGAGAGTCCACTCACCTGCAGGTCTGAATCAAGTCTGAATCAGTCCTGGGAACGGGGGAGGAGGAAATCAGCAGTGTTGTAAAGAAGGAGAGCAATAGAGCATGGTTACACACATTATGCTGTTATGTAGGAGATAGGTAAGTGTGGTAGGCCATTAGTTAGTCAGCACACTACCACAATACACATCCTACCCCTAGGGGGCAGCAGCAGCCGGAGCCAGGTAGGGGAGCTCCGGTATGCAGAAGAAGTCTGTGGTGTGCACAGATGGGCGGGTTACAGATTGCTGAGCTAACCAGCTCAACAAGTGGGATCTCCCAACCTGCAGGGCTTTTGATTTGGTAACTTTCATTTGACATGCCCTTTTGGAGTTTTGTTTTTGTGTATTTTTTGTTTGCCACCAAATGAACATCAACGGCCCGCTTGTGCTGGCCCGACCACGGAATCACGCCAGTCAGTAAGCAAACCCGCTGTCCCCAGTCACAAACACACCCAACGCATACTTTAATGTTAATGCACACACCTAGTTTGGTTACAGAACCATTAGGCAAGCCTCGAACCCCTAGACTCAGTGAGTATAGTGCAACAGAATGTATACACTTAGTCTCGTTATGGAACCATTAGGCAAACCTAGGACCCCTGGTGCAACAGAATGTATACACCTAGTCTCGTTATGGAACCATTAGGCAAACCTAGGACCCCTGGTGCAACAGAATGTATACACCTAGTCTCGTTATGGAACCATTAGGCAAACCTAGGACCCCTGGTGCAACAGAATGTATACACCTAGTCTCGTTATGGAACCATTAGGCAAACCTAGGACCCCTGGTGCAACAGAATGTATACCGCTAGTCTCGTTATGGAACCATTAGGCAAACCTAGAACCCCTGGTGCAACAGAATGTATACACCTAGTCTCGTTATGGAACCATTAGGCAAACCTAGGACCCCTGGTGCAACAGAATGTATACACCTAGTCTCGTTATGGAACCATTAGGCAAACCTAGGACCCCTGGTGCAACAGAATGTATACACCTAGTCTCGTTATGGAACCATTAGGCAAACCTAGAACCCCTGGTGCAACAGAATGTATACACCTAGTCTCGTTACGGAACCATTAGGCAAACCTAGAACCCCTGGTGCAACAGAATGTATACACCTAGTCTCGTTACGGAACCATTAGGCAAACCTAGGACCCCTGGTGCAACAGAATGTATACACCTAGTCTCGTTACGGAACCATTAGGCAAACCTAGAACCACTGGTGCAACAGAATGTATACACCTAGTCTCGTTACGGAACCATTAGGCAAACCTAGAACCCCTGGTGCAACAGAATGTATACACCTAGTCTCCTTATGGAACCATTAGGCAAACCTAGGACCCCTGGTGCAACAGAATGTATACACCTAGTCTCGTTACGGAACCATTAGGCAAACCTAGAACCACTGGTGCAACAGAATGTATACACCTAGTCTCGTTACGGAACCATTAGGCAAACCTAGAACCCCTGGTGCAACAGAATGTATACACCTAGTCTCGTTATGGAACCATTAGGCAAACCTAGAACCCCTGGTGCAACAGAATGTATACACCTAGTCTCCTTATGGAACCATTAGGCTAACCTAGGACCCCTGGTGCAACAGAATGTATACACCTAGTCTCCTTATGGAACCATTAGGCAAACCTAGGACCCCTGGTGCAACAGAATGTATACACCTAGTCTCCTTATGGAACCATTAGGCTAACCTAGGACCCCTGGTGCAACAGAATGTATACACCTAGTCTCCTTATGGAACCATTAGGCTAACCTAGGACCCCTGGTGCAACAGAATGTATACACCTAGTCTCGTTATGGAACCATTAGGCAAACCTAGGACCCCTGGTGCAACAGAATGTATACCGCTAGTCTCGTTATGGAACCATTAGGCAAACCTAGAACCCCTGGTGCAACAGAATGTATACACCTAGTCTCGTTATGGAACCATTAGGCAAACCTAGAACCCCTGGTGCAACAGAATGTATACACCTAGTCTCGTTACGGAACCATTAGGCAAACCTAGGACCCCTGGTGCAACAGAATGTATACACCTAGTCTCGTTACGGAACCATTAGGCAAACCTAGAACCCCTGGTGCAACAGAATGTATACACCTAGTCTCCTTATGGAACCATTAGGCAAACCTAGGACCCCTGGTGCAACAGAATGTATACACCTAGTCTCCTCATGGAACCATTAGGCAAACCTAGGACCCCTGGTGCAACAGAATGTATACACCTAGTCTCCTTATGGAACCATTAGGCTAACCTAGGACCCCTGGTGCAACAGAATGTATACACCTAGTCTCCTTATGGAACCATTAGGCTAACCTAGGACCCCTGGTGCAACAGAATGTATACACCTAGTCTCGTTATGGAACCATTAGGCAAACCTAGGACCCCTGGTGCAACAGAATGTATACCGTTAGTCTCGTTATGGAACCATTAGGCAAACCTAGAACCCCTGGTGCAACAGAATGTATACACCTAGTCTCGTTATGGAACCATTAGGCAAACCTAGGACCCCTGGTGCAACAGAATGTATACACCTAGTCTCGTTATGGAACCATTAGGCAAACCTAGGACCCCTGGTGCAACAGAATGTATACACCTAGTCTCGTTATGGAACCATTAGGCAAACCTAGAACCCCTGGTGCAACAGAATGTATACACCTAGTCTCGTTACGGAACCATTAGGCAAACCTAGAACCCCTGGTGCAACAGAATGTATACACCTAGTCTCTTTACGGAACCATTAGGCTAACCTAGGACCCCTGGTGCAACAGAATGTATACACCTAGTCTCTTTACGGAACCATTAGGCTAACCTAGAACCCCTGGTGCAACAGAATGTATACACCTAGTCTCGTTACGGAACCATTAGGCAAACCTAGAACCCCTGGTGCAACAGAATGTATACACCTAGTCTCGTTACGGAACCATTAGGCAAACCTAGAACCCCTGGTGCAACAGAATGTATACACCTAGTCTCGTTACGGAACCATTAGGCAAACCTAGAACCCCTGGTGCAACAGAATGTATACACCTAGTCTCGTTATGGAACCATTAGGCAAACCTAGAACCCCTGGTGCAACAGAATGTATACACCTAGTCTCCTTATGGAACCATTAGGCTAACCTAGGACCCCTGGTGCAACAGAATGTATACACCTAGTCTCCTTATGGAACCATTAGGCTAACCTAGGACCCCTGGTGCAACAGAATGTATACACCTAGTCTCGTTACGGAACCATTAGGCAAACCTAGAACCCCTGGTGCAACAGAATGTATACACCTAGTCTCCTTATGGAACCATTAGGCTAACCTAGGACCCCTGGTGCAACAGAATGTATACACCTAGTCTCGTTACGGAACCATTAGGCAAACCTAGGACCCCTGGTGCAACAGAATGTATACACCTAGTCTCGTTATGGAACCATTAGGCAAACCTAGAACCCCTGGTGCAACAGTAGGTTGTCTAATCATTTCAGTAACAACACTTACAGAGCAACATTCCACTGATCAGTGTGAAGGTTCTTCTCTTTTATGACAAATCTGTCTAAACAACTACAATTTAGTCTGAAACACCAGAAAAAACACTTGTTTTAGGCTTCACTACTGTCCAAATCAGACAACTACATGTGATTTGCATACCTGTCTTTTAGAAGAAAACAACTAAAATCCTCGGTGTGTGTTTTCAGTTTGAATCCCACCAATACCTGACTGTCAACCATTCACCACATTCTGTCAACCATTCACCACATTCTGTCAACCATTCACCACATTCTGCATTTGTGTGAATTGATGAGAAGATGAGAGAAGTTAATATGCATTAAAGCGTGGTGTCAGAGCCCTGGCACACTGAGATAACAGCCTTATCTCTTCTCTGACTGATAACACCCAACATGGGCGAAAGAGGGGGAGGAGGAGGGATGAGGGAGAGAGGGAGAGAGGGGGAACAGGATGAGGGGGGAGGAGAGAGAAAGGAGGGGAGGAGGGGAGTGGGGAGGAGGGAGAAGGGAGGGGAGGAAGGGGAGTGAGGAGGAGAGAAGGGGTGGAGCGGGAAAGGGTAAGGGTGGGAATGGGGGGTGAGGGGAAGGGAGGAAGGAGGAATGAGATAGGGAGGAGGGGAAAGAAGAGACAGGGAGGATAGAGAGAGGACATAGAGGAGAGGGAGGATAGAGGGAGGATACAAAGGAGACAGAGGATAGAGGGAGGATATAGAGGAGAGGGAGGATAGAGGGAGGATACAAAGGAGACAGAGGATAGAGGGAGGATATAGAGGAGACAGAGGATAGAGGGAGGATATAGAGGAGACAGAGGATAGAGGGAGGATACAGAGGAGACAGAGGATAGAGGGAGGATATAGAGGAGACAGAGGATAGAGGGAGGATATAGAGGAGACAGAGGATAGAGGGAGGATATAGAGGAGACAGAGGATAGAAGGAGGATATAGAGGAGACAGAGATGATAGAGATGGATATAGAGGAGACAGTGGATAGAGGGAGGATATAGAGGAGACAGAGAGGATTGATACAAGTAGAGGAGTCAGAGATAATAGATAAAAGGAGAGGATACAGAGAGGATAGAGTGTGGATATAAAAGAGAAAGAGAGGACAGAGGGAGGATATAGAGAGGATAGAGAAAGAATATAGAGGAGACAGAGAGGATAGAGGGAGGATAAAGAGGGGAGAGAGAATATAGAGGGAGGAGGTAGAGGAGACAGAGATGATAGAGGGAGGATATAGAGGAGACAGAGATTATAGAGACAAGGAAAGGAGACAGAGGACAGAGGGTGGATATAGAGGAGACAGAGAGGATAGAGGAATGATATAGAGGAGACAGAGAGGATAGAGGAATGATATAGAGGAGGCAGAGAGGATAGAGGGAGGATATAGAGGAGGCAGAGAGGATAGAGGAATGATATAGAGGAGACAGAGAGGATAGAGGAATGATATAGAGGAGGCAGAGAGGATAGAGGAATGATATAGAGGAGGCAGAGAGGATAGAGGGAGGATATAGAGGAGGCAGAGAGGATAGAGGGAGGATATAGAGGAGACAGAGAGGATAGAGGGAGGATATAGAGGAGACTGAGATTATAGAGACAGGGAGAGGAGACAGAGGACAGAGGGTGGATATAGAGGAGACAGAGAGGATAGAGGGAGGATATAGAGGAGACAGAGAGGATAGAGGGAGGATATAGAGGAGACAGAGTGGATAGAGGGAGGATATAGAGGAGGCAGAGAGGATAGAGGGAGGTTATATAGGAGACAGAGTAGGTAGAGGAAGGACATAGAGGAGTCACAGAGGATAGAGGAAGGATATAGAGGAGATTGAGAGGATAGATACAAGGAGAGGAGACAGAGATAGAGGATGGCTATTGAGGAGAATGAGAGGATAGAGGGAGAATATAGAGGAGACAGAGAGGATATAGAGGAGACAGAGAGGATAGAGGGAGGATATATAGGAGACATAAATCAAAATCAAATCAAGTTTATTTTATATAGCCCTTCGTACATCAGCTAATATCTCGAAGTGCTGTACAGAAACCCAGCCTAAAACCCCAAACAGCAAGCAATGCAGGTGTAGAAGCACGGTGGCTAGGAAAATAGAGGATAGAGGATAGAGGGAGGACATAGAGGAAACAGAGAGGAAAAAGGGAGGATATAGAGGAAACAGAGATAGAGGGAGGATACAGAGGAAACAGAGAGGATAGAGGAAGGACTTAAAGGAAACAGAGAGGGTAGAGGGAGTATATAGAGAAGACAGAGATAATAGATGGAGGATATAGAGGGGTCAGAGAGGATAGAGGGAGGATATAGAGAAGACAGAGATAATAGATGGAGGATATAGAGGGGTCAGAGAGGATAGAGGGAGGATATAGAGAAGATGTAGAGGATAGAGGGAGGATATAGAGGAGACAGAGAGGATAGAGGGAGGATATAGAGGAGAGAGAGGATAGAGACAAGGAGAGGAGGCAGAGAGGATAGATGGAAGATATAGAGAAGACAGAGAGGGTAGAGGGAGGATATAGAGCAGACAGAGAGGATAGAGGGAGGATATAGCGGAGAAGTTGAGGATAGAGGGAGGAATAGAGGAGACAGAGATGATAGAGACAAGGAGAGGAGACAGAGAGGATAGAGGGAGGATATAGAGGAAACAGAGAGGATAGAGACAAGGAGAGGAGACAGAGAGGATAGATGGAAGATATAGAGAAGACAGAGAGGGTAGAGGGAGGATATAGAGGAGACAGAGATGATAGAGACAAGGAGAGGAGGCAGAGAGGATAGAGCAGGGATACAGAGGAGACAGAGAGGATAGAGACAAGGAGAGGAGAAAGGAAATAGGGAAGAGGAGAAGTATGAGATATAGGTGTGTGGGGGCATGTCTTACTCCTTTGTTATCTATCCATCTATCTTATCTCCGACCTCTCTGCTCTTCTCCCTCACCCACCTCGCTGTCTGTCAGTCAGCCTGTTTCTCTCTCCTCTGGCCCGCTTTCTGTCTCTCTCTCTCTCTGAAGAGAGACAAAGCAGAGGCAGTCTTTTCAAAGGAAGGATGGGAAGAGGACAGCTGTTTCAGATGACAGCGATGGCTGTTAAACGCAATCTGTTTCCCAACCCACTGGCCCATTCAGTCAGTGACACGCACGCACACACGCACGCACGCACGCACG
>NC_092086.1:104328260-104373260 GCF_045679555.1 Salvelinus alpinus
TCTCTCAAAGCACTTCATGATGACGGAAGTGAGTGCTACGGGGCGGTAGTCGTTTAGCTCAGTTACCTTAGCTTTCTTGGGAACAGGAACAATGGTGGCCCTCTTGAAGCATGTGGGAACAGCAGACTGGGATAAGGATTGATTGAATATGTCCGTAAACACACCAGCCAGCTGGTCTGCGCATGCTCTGAGGACGCGGCTGGGAATGCCGTCTGGGCCTGCAGCCTTGCGAGGGTTAACACGTTTAAATGTTTTACTCACCTCGGCTGCAGTGAAGGAGAGCCCGCAGGTTTTGGTAGGGGGCCGTGTCAGTGGCACTGTATTGTCCTCAAAGCGGGCAAAAAAGTTGTTTAGCCTGTCTGGGAGCAAGACATCCTGGTCCGCGACGGGGCTGGTTTTCTTTTTGTAATCCGTGATTGACTGTAGACCCTGCCACATACCTCTTGTGTCTGAGCTGTTGAATTGCGACTCGATTTTGTCTCTGTACTGGGACTTAGCCTGTTTGATTGCCTTGCGGAGAGAATAGCTACACTGTTTGTATTCGGTCATGCTTCCGGTCACCTTGCCCTGGTTAAAAGCAGTGGTTCGCGCTTTCAGTTTCACGCGAATGATGCCGTCAATCCACGGTTTCTGGTTTGGGAATGTTTTAATCGTTGCTGTGGGTACGACATCGTCAATGCACTTCCTAATGAACTCGCTCACCGAATCAGCATATTCGTCAATATTGTTGTTGGACGCAATGCGGAACATATTCCAATCCGCGTGATCGAAGCAGTCTTGAAGCGTGGATTCAGATTGGTCGGACCAGCGTTGAACAGACCTGAGCGCGGGAGCTTGTTGTTTTAGTTTCTGTTTGTAGGCTGGAATCAACAAAATGGAGTCGTGGTCAGCTTTTCCGAAAGGGGGGCGGGGGAGGGCCTTATATGCGTCGCGGAAATTAGTATAACAATGATCTAGGGTTTTTCCAGCCCTGGTAGCACAATCGATATGCTGATAGAATTTAGGGAGTTTTGTTTTTAGATTAGCCTTGTTAAAATCCCCAGCTACGATGAATGCAGCCTCAGGGTGTGTGGTTTCCAGTTTACAAAGAGTCAGATAAAGTTCGTTCAGGGCCATCGATGTGTCTGCTTGGGGGGAATATATACGGCTGTGATTATGATTGAAGAGAATTCCCTTGGTAGATAATGCGGTCGACATTTGATTGTGAGGAGTTCTAGATCAGGTGAACAGAATGACTTGAGTTCCTGTGTGTTGTTATGATGATCACACCACGTCTCGTTAATCATAAGGCATACCCCCCCGCCCCTCTTCTTACCAGAAAGATGTTTGTTTCTGTCGGCGCGATGCATGAAGAAACCAGCTGGCTGCACCGACTCCGTTAGCGTCTCTTGAGTTAGCCATGTTTCCGTGAAGCAGAGCACGTTGCAATCCCTGATGTCTCTCTGGAATGCTACCCGTGCTCGGATTTCATCAACCTTATTGTCAAGAGACTGGACATTGGCGAGTAGTATGCTAGGGAGTGGAGCGCGATGTGCCCGTCTCCGAAGCCTGACCACGAGACCGCCTCGTTTGCCCCTTTTACGGCGTCGCACAGGGTCGCCGGCTGGGATCAGATCCATTGTATTGGGTGTAAGGCAAAACACTGGATCCGTTTCGGGAAAGTCATATTCCTGGTAGGAACGATGATGAGTTGACGTTAATCGTATATTCAGTAGTTCCTCCCGACTGTATGTAATGAAACCTAAGATTACCTGGGGTACCGATGTAAGAAATAACACATAAAAAAACAAAATACTGCATATTTTCCAAGGAACGCGAAGCGAGGCGGCCATCTCTTTTCGGCGCCGGAAGTCAATGTGTGTGTGTGTGTGTGTGTGTGTGTGTGTGTGTGTGTGTGTGTGTGTGTGTGTGTGTGTGTGTGTGTGTGTGTGTGTGTTTATATGAGTGAATGAGTGAGTGTGTGTGTGTGTGTGTGTGTGTGTGTGTGTGTGTGTGTGTGTGTGTGTGTGTGTGTGTGTGTGTGTGTGTGTGTGTGTGTGTGTGTGTTTATATGAGTGAATGAGTGAGTGTGTGTGTGTGTGTGCGTGCGTGCGTGCGTGCGTGCGTGCGTGCGTGTGTGTGTGTGTGTGTGTGTGTGTGTGTGTGTGTGTGTGTGTGTGTGTGTGTGTGTGTGTGTGTGTGTGTGTGTGTGCGAGTGTGTGGGAGTGCACATGAACTTGTGTGTATGAAAGTATTTGCTTGTTTGTTTACTTAAATAAAAGGATGTGTGTCAGAGCCATGTGTGTGTGTGTATGTTTCCGCATGTGTGTGTGTGTATGTTTCCGCATGTGTGTGTGTGTATGTTTCCGCATGTGTGTGTGTGTGTATGTGTGTGTGCAAGTGCATGCATGTGTGTGTGTGCATGCGCGTGTGTGTGTTGGTAATCATGTAAAGGAGCATTACACCATGCATATAAAATAGTCTAGAATATAATGATGTAGAGATTAATATTATGATTTAGTTTTCTCTTCAACGGAAAACGGAATTTGCCTACAGAAAGGATAGTGATAGTGGTACAAAGGCGGAAGTTGCCTACAGAAAGGATAGTGGTACGAGGCGAAATTTGCCTACAGAAAGGAAAGTGATAGTGGTACGAAAGCGGAATTTGCCTACAGAAAGGATAGTGATAGTGGTACGAAGGCGGAATTTGCCTACAGAAAGGATAGTGATAGTGGTACGAAGGCGGAATTTGCCTACAGATAGGATAGTGGTACGAAGGCGGAATTTGCCTACAGAAAGGATAGTGATAGTGGTACGAAGGCGGAATTTGCCTACAGAAAGGATAGTGATAGTGGTACGAAGGCGGAATTTGCCTACAGAAAGGATAGTGATAGTGGTACGAAGGCGGAATTTGCCTACAGAAAGGATAGTGATAGTGGTACGAAGGCGGAATTTGCCTACAGAAAGGATAGTGATAGTGGTACAAAGGCGGAATTTGCCTACAGAGAGGATAGTGGTATGAAGGCGAAATTTGCCTACAGAAAGGATAACGTAAACTCACTCACTTTTGTACATCGCCTTGGTCTGTACAATTGACTTTATTTTAGAGCCCCAATAACGTAATACTTCCAGATCAACTGTAATGTCAATACCATTGTAAAGCACAATTTCTCCCCTTTCCAACAGAATCAATTACATGACCCCCACGCTGCCCGTTTCTGCATGATTCAAGAAGGCGGGTGGGGAAGCGAAACTCATTTGTGATAGTGAGAAGGAGAGTGGGAAAGTGAGAAGGAGTGTGGGAAAATTGCTATTTTTCACTCGATCTGTCCAACTTATCCCCTTATTGCCTCTAAAATGTCAATAAAACACTATAAAGAGTTTATATAATGTGTCATTACATACCTATTTGAAGGTTTGTGTCGAATTTGAATCGGGTTTTTAGGGCAGTGCTAAAGTGATCTTCAGAAGTAAACAGCGGCTTTGAGAATGATGATCGCTTGCAGTGATGACGCAAAAAATGACTAGGTATCCCCCTTACCGCTGTCACTGTCCATTTCTTGTTTTTAAACGATGAGAGAAGTGCTACACCTGGTGGAGAGAGATTGTAAGACAGAAATAGTTGCTTTATGCATGCTGTACGTTACGGCATGACACGTCACGATGTAACGGAGGGTCAGTTTTTTCCAACTTTTCTACAATACTATATTGTTGGTGATGTGGACACCAAGGAACTTGAAGCTCTCAACCTGCTCCACCCTCCTTTTCCTGTAGTCCACGATCATCTCCTTTGTCTTGATCACGTTGAGGGAGAGGTTGTTATCCTGGCACCACACCGCCATATCTCTGACTTCCTCCCTATAGGCTGTCTCAATGTTGTCGGTGATCAGGCCTACCACTGTTGTGTCATAGGCAAACTTAATGATGGTGTTGGAGTCGTGCTTGGCCATGCAGTCATGTGTGAACAGGGAGTACAGGAGGGGACTGAGCACGGACTCCTGAGGGGCCCCCGTGTTGAGGATCAGCATGGCAGATGTGTTGTTACCTACCCTTAACACCTGTGGGCGGCCCGTCAGGAAGTCCAGGATCCAGTTGCACAGGGAGGTTTTTAGTCCCAGTGTCCTTAGCTTAGTGATGGACTTTGAGGGCACTATGGTGTTGAACACTGAGTTGTAGTCAATGAATAGCATTCTCACGTAGGTTTTCCTATGGTCCAGGTGGGAAAGGGCAGTGTGGAGTGCAATAGAGATTGCGTCATCTGTGGATCTGTTGGGGCGGTATGCAAATTGGAGGGGATTGAGGGTTTCTGGGATAATGGTGTTGATGTGAGCCAGGACCAGCCTTTCAAAGCACTTCATGGCTACAGACGTGAGTGCTACTGGTCAGTAGTCATTTAGGCAGGTTACCATGGTGTTCTTGGGAACAGGGACAATGGTGGTCTTCTTCACTGGACTTTATGCAAACTGGAAACCACGTATCCCGAGTTCACATTTATTGTAACTGGGGATTTTAACAAAGACAATTTGAGGAAAACATTTTTCCAAAGTTCTATCAACACATTGACTGTTGTACTCACGCAGCTAAAACACTCGACCACTGCTACTATAACTTCCAGGATAACTACAAGGCCCTCCCCTGCCCTCCCTTCGGCAAGTACCAGTGCTAAGGACTATTCAATGCATCCTTGGGATGGAGAAAAAGCATGACACCAATCAGGCCCCCAAGGACTGGAGTTGCCCACCCCTGCTCTAGACCCACTTCAGTTTGCTTACCGCCCCAATAGATCCACAGGTGATGCAATCGGCATCGCACTGCACACTGCCCTATCCCATCTTGACAAGAGTAATACCTATGTAACAACGCTGTTCATTGACTACAGCTCAGAATTCAACACCATAGTACCCTCCAAGCTCATCATTAAGCTTGAGGCCCTGGGTCTGAACCCCACCCTGGGCAACTGGGTCCTGGACTTCCTGACGGGCCGCCCCCAGGTGGTGAAGGTTGGAACAACACCTCCACTTCGCTGATCCTCAACACTGGGGCCCTACAAGGATGCATGCTCAGCCCCCTCCTGTACTCCCTGTTCACCCATGACTGCGTGGTCATGCACGCTTCCGACTCAATCATCAAGTTTGCAGACGACACAACAGTGATAGGCTTGATTACCAACAACGAGGAAACAGCCTACAGGGAGAAGGTGAGGGCCCTGGGAGTGTGGTGCCAGGAAAATAACCTCTCACCCAACATCAACAAAACTAAGGAGCTGATTGTGAACTTCAAGAAACAGCAGAGGAAGCACCCCCCTATCCACATCGATGGGATCGCAGTGGAAAAGGTGGAAAGCTTCAAGTTCCTCGACATACACATCACTGACAAACTGAAATGGTCCATCCACACAGAGTGTGGTGAAGAAGGCGCAACAGCGCCTCTTCAACATCCGGAGGCGTAAGACATTTGCATTGTCACCTAAAACCCTCACAAACTTTTACAGATGCACAATTGAGAGCATCCTGTTGGGCTGTATCATCGCCTGGTACAGCAATTGTACCACCCACAACCGTAGGGCTCTCCAGAGGGTGGTGTGGTCTGCCCAACGCATCACTGGGGGCAAGCTCCCTGCCCTCCAGGACACCTACAGCAACTGATGTCACAGGAAGGCCAAAAAGATCATCAAGGACAACAACCACCCGAGCCGCTGCCTGTTCACCCCACTATCATCCAGAAGGCGAGGTCAGTACAGGTGCATCAAAGCTGGGACCAGGTGAGTGAAAAACAGCTTCCATCTCAAAGCCATCAGACTGTTAAATAGCCATCACTAGCACAAAAGAGGCTGCTGCCCTATATACAGTAAATAGACTTGAAATCACTGGCCACTTTAGTAACGAAACACTAGTCACTTTAATAATGTTAACATATTTTGCATTACTCATCTCATATGTACAGTATATCCTGTATCGTATCCTATTTTACTGTATCTTAGTCTATGCCGTCTATGCTGCCAGATATGGAACAAATATCTGAAGTCAAAGCAGCGCTCATGGACCTAATTGAATCCAGAGTGTTTTTCTTAAATGTGATTTGGTTATTAGCAGACCATAAAGCTCAATGACATAATGTGGTTGGTGTGGTCCGGTTCTGTTTTACCGTCGCCTGGCTGCCTGTACTCTCTCTCTCTCTCTCTCTCTCTCTCTCTCTCTCTCTCTCTCTCTCTCTCTCTCTCTCTCTCTCTCTCTCTCTCCCTCTCTCTCTCTCTCTCTCTCTCTCTCTCTCTCTCTCTCTCTCTCTCTCTCTCTCTCTCTCTCTCTCTCTCTCTCTCTCTCTCTCTCTCTCTCTCTCTCTCTCTCTCTCTCTCTCTCTCTCTAGTAACCTCCTTGGCTCGTCAAAATATTTATATATTCTTAATTCCATTCCTTTACTTTAGATTGTGTTTATTGTTAGATATTACTTGTTAGATATTACTGCACTGTTGGAGCTAGAAACAGAGGCATTTCACTACACCCGCAATAACATCTGCTAAACACTTGTATGTGACAAATAACATTTGATTTGATACATGTTGTTATTATAGACTCTGTCAGGAACAGATTGAAAATGTCAGTGAAGACACTTGCCAGATGGTCACCGCATTCTTGGAGTACACGTCCTGGTAATCTAATCTATCTTGGGAATGTTGACCTGTTTAAAGGTCTTACTCACATTGGCTATGGAGTAAGTGATCGCACAGTCGTCCGGAACAGCTGGTGCTCTCATGCATGCTTCAGTGTTGCTTACCTCGAAGCGCGCATAGAAGTCATTTAGCTTGTCTGTTATGCTCGTGTCACTGGGCAGCTCGTGGCTGTGCTTCTCTTTGTAGTCCGTAATAGCAAGCCCTGCCACATCCGACGAGCGTCGGAGCTGGTGTAGTAGGATTCAATCTTAGTCCTGTATTGACGCTTTGCCTGTTTGATGGTTTGTCGCAGGGCATAGCGGGATTTGTTTTAAGCATCCGTGTTGAACGTCCTTTAGCTCAGTGCAGTGCATGTTACGTGTAATCCATGGCTTCTGGTTGGGGTATGTACGTACGGTCACTGTGGGGATGACGTCATCGACACATTTATTGATGAAGCCAGTGACTGATGTGGAGTACTCCTCAATGCCATCGGAAGAATCCTGGAACATATTCCAGTCTGTGCTAGCAAAACAGTCCTGTTGCTTAGCATCTGCGTTCCCTGATCACTTCCGTATTGAGCGAGTCACTGGTAATTCCTGCTTTAGTTTTTGCTTGTAAGCAGGAATCAGGAGGATAGAGTTATGATCAGATTTGCAAAATGGAGTGCAAGGGATAGCTTTGTACGCGTCTCTGTGTGTGGAGTAAAGGTGGTCTAGAGTTTTTTTCCCTCTGGTTGCACATTTAACATGCTGGTAGAAATGAGGTAAAACGAATTCAAGTTTCCCTGCATTAATGTCCCCGTCCATTAGGAGTGCTGCCTCTGGGTGAACATTTTCTTGTTTGCTTATGGCCTTTTACAGCTCATTGAGTACGGTCTTAGTGCCAGCATCGGTTTGCTGGCACTCAAAACCTTGAGACGTCCTCAATATTAGATTCCGTGCACCAGCTGTTATTGACAAATAGACACAGACCGCCACTTACTGGAGGCATCTGTTCAATCTTGCTGACGCACTGAAAACCCAGCCAGCTGTATGTTATCCATGTCGTCATTCAGCCACGACTCGGTGAAACATAAGATATTACAGTTTTTAATGTTCCGTTGGTAGGATAGTCGAGATCTGAGCTCATCCAGTTTGTTATTCAATGATTCCACATTGGCTAATAGGACGGAAGGTAGAGGCAGGTTACCCACTCACCGTCGGATTCTTTTTAAATGTTATATTTGTATTTATTTAATCTTTATTTAACTAGGCAAGTCAGTTAAGAACACATTCTTATTTACCATGACGGCCTACTGGGGAACAGTGGGTTAACTGCCTTGTTCAGGGGCAGAACAACAGATTTTTACCTTGTCAGCTCAGGGATTCAATCCAGCAACCTTTCAGTTACTGGCCCAATGCTCTAACCACTAGGCACAAGGCACCCTGACCACCGTCCCCTATATCTCCGTCTCTTCTTCATGCGAATAACGGGGGTCTTGTCTGGTTTCTGAAGTAAATCCTTTGTGTCCCACTCGTTGAAGAAAGAATCTTTGTCCAGTATGAGGTGAGATATCGCTGTTCTGATATCCGGAAGCTCTTTTCAGTCATAAGAGATGGTGGCAGAAACATTATGTACAAGTAAGCTACAAATAACACGAAAAAACACATACATTAGCCCAATTGGTTGGGAGCCTGATTTTGATTCCAATTCTGATTCCAATTCCAATTCTATTTAGCCAGTCTACATCCGCAATGAGTTGTCATATCTTCAATACATGAACGTCACCTGATAACAGTAAAATCTCTAGATGACCAGTAACCACTTCTTCTGGCATCCCACTACCCCCCCCCCCCCACCCCTCCTGTGATCCCCCCATTCCACTACCCCCCCTCACCTCCTGTGAACCCCTCCTGCCAACATGCTTGTCTGTGCTCTCTCTGAATGATTTGGGTTCTAATCAAACATCATTTAGTTTCTATCTATCCCCCCCCCCTGCCAGGGCTTGTCACCAAGGCAACCAGCAGCTCATTTCTGAAGTGTCAGTTTGCATTATTGTCTTCACGCCCTCCAGTGATAACCTCAACACCTCTCTTTCTCTACTCTGCTCTCTCTCTCTCCTCTCTCTCTCCTCCTCTCTTTCTCATATTCTCTCTGTCACTGCCTCTCACATTCACACACTCTGTTGTCCCTTTCGCTCTCTCTCGCTCTCAATTTAAGGGTTTTATTGGCATGGGAAACATATTTTAACATTGCTAAAGCAAGTGAACTAGATAATAAACAATAAAAATGAACAAGTAACATTACACTCACAAAAGTTACAAAAGAATAAAGACATTACTCTCTCACCCTATCTTCACTTAATTTCTCTCTCTGATTCTCTCTCTCTAACAAACAGGACAAACATGCATGTATATGCACATACACACACACCCACCCTTTTTCTTCACGTGTGTCTGCACGTGTTTATGTGCGTGTGCAGGCATGCGTGTGTGCATCTATGTTTTCAGAAAAATTGTGAAAAAAAGCGCTGACACAATCTCGCTGTAAAAGAGAAAAGGTTTGCATAGATAGAAATGAAACTACAATATAAACAAAGATAAATTACATAAAAAATTATAGTAAAAAGTTTTGGCGCACCTTCAATTACATTTTGGGAAAAAAGGCAAACTCACCTCCATCTTTCATTGAATCAGATGGCTCATTCATCACTAAACCGACTGATATTGCCAACTACTTTAATGATTTTCAAGATGAACAAACTTAGGCATGACATGCCAGCAACAAACGCTGACACTACACATCCAAGTATATCTGACCAAATTATGAAAGACAAGAATTGTAATTTTGACTTCCGTAAAGTGAGTGTGGAAGAGCTGAAAAAATTATTGTTGTCTATCAACAATGACAGGCCACCGGGGTCTGACAACTTGGATGGAAAATTACTGAGGAAAATAGTGGACGATCTTGTCACATCTTCAATGTAATCCTACTAGAAAGTGTGTGCCCTCAGGCTTGGAGGGAAGCAAAAGTCATTCCACTACCTAAGAACAGTAAAGCCCCCTTTACTGGCTCAAATAGCCGGCCAATCAGCCTGTTACCATCCTTTAGTAAAGTTTTGGAAGAAATTGGGTGTGACCAGATACAATGCTATTTTACAGTAAACAAATTGACAATGGACTTTCAGCATGTTTATAGGGAAGGACATTCAACAAGCACAGCACTTACACTAATGACTGATGATTGGCTGAGAGAAATTGATGATAAAAATATTGTGGAGGCTGTTTTGTTAGACTTCAGTGCAGCTTTTGACATTATCGATCATAGTCTGCTGCTGGAAAAACATGTGTTATAGCTTTACACACCCTGCTATATTGTGGATAAAGAGTTACCTGTCTAACAGAACACAGAGGGTATTCTTAATGGAAGCCTCTTCAACATAATCCAGGTAGTATCAGGAATTCCCCAGGGCAGCTGTCTAGGCCCTTACTTTTTAAAATCTTTACTAACGACATGCCGCTGGCTTTGAGTGTCTATGTATGCGGGTGACTCAACGCTTTACACGTCAGCTACTACAGCAACTGAAATGACTGCAACATTAACAAAGAGCTGCAGTTAGTTTCAGAATAGGTGGCAAGGAATAAGTTAGTTCTAAATATTTCTAAAAATACAAGTATTGTATTTGGGACAAATCATTCACTAATCCATAAACCTCAACTAAATCTTGTAAATGTCACGATCGTCTAAGGTGGAAACAGTAGACCAAGGTGCAGCGTGGTAAGCGTACATACTTCTTTATTATAAGATGTCGCCAACAAAACAATAAACATCAAAACGAAAACGTGAAGCCAACGTAGTGCTCACAGGCAACTATACATGGACAACTACCCACCAATACAGGTGGGAAAAAGGCTACCTAAGTATGGTTCCTTTGAAAAGGAACATAGAATGCCCACCCAAATCACACCCTGACCAAACCAAAATAGAGACATAAAAAGCTCTCTACGGTCAGGGTGTGACAGTACCCCCCCCCCCCCCGCCGGACTGGAGGGCGTCGCTGGAGGCTCCGGACTGGAGAATGTCTCTGGAGGCTCCGGGCTGGAGGCCTTCTCTGGAGGCTCCGGGCTGGAGGCCATCTCCGGAGGCTCCAGGCTGGAGGGCGACTCCGGAGGCTCCGGACTGGAGGGGGACTTTGGTGGGTAGTTCTGTCACGATCGTCTAAGGTGGAAACAGTAGACCAAGGTGCAGGGTGGTGAGCGTACATACTTCTTTTATATAAGATGTTGCCAACAAAACAATAAACATCAAACCGAAAACGTGACGTCAACGTAGTGCTCACAGGCAACTATACATGGACAACTACCCACCAATACAGGTGGGAAAAAGGCTACCTAAGTATGGTTCTCAATCAGAGACAACGATAGACAGCTGCCTCTGATTGAGAACCACACCCGGCCAAACACAAAGAAATACTGTAACGATCTGAGTGTCGGGAGGTGCGAAGTCAGACGCAGGAACAGCAGAGCTTCAATATGTTGAGTCTTTTAATACTCAACTTGCAAACACAATGTCCAACACGGACGTACTGGGTGTCACACACAACGGTCCAACGACACGATAAACAAACCCAGTTGACAATAATAACATCCACTCCCGAAATCCAAAAGCCACAATGAAACAATTCCGCACAAAGAAGCGTCCGGGCTGGCTGACTAATAAAGCCACACTAATTAACAATTAACTGAACACAGGTGATACAAATAAACACATAAGGAGGGGGAGGAAAAAGAGTCAGTGGCAGCTAGTAGGCAGGTGACGACGACCGCCGAGCGCCACCCGAACGGGAAGGAGAGCCTGCCTCGGTTGAAGTCGTGACAGTACCCCCCCTCTGACGCGCGGCTCCCGCAGCGCGCCGACACCGGCCTCGAGGTCGACCCGGAGGACGAGGCGCGGGGCGATCCGGATGGAGGCGATGGAAATCCCTTAACATAGATGGATCCAAAATGTCCTCCACCGGTACCCAGCACCTCTCCTCCGGACCGTACCCCTCCCAGTCCACGAGGTACTGCAGGCCCCTCACCCGGCGTCTCGAGTCCAGAATGGCCCGTATCATGTACGCCGGGGACCCCTCAATGTCCAGAGGGGGGGGGAGGGACCTCCGGCACCTCACCGTCCTGCAGGGGACCAGCTACCACCGGCCTGAGGAGAGACACATGAAACGAGGGGTTAATACGATAATAGGAAGGGAGTTTTAATCGATAACACACCTCGTTTATTCTCCTCAGGACTTTGAAGGGCCCTACACACTGCGGCCTCAGCTTCCGGCAGGGCAAGCGGAGGGGTAGGTTTCGGGTCGAGAGCCAGACCCTTTCCCCCGGTACAAACACGGGAGCCTCACTGCGGTGGCGGTCAGCGCTCCTCTTCTGCCTCCTAGTGGCTTGTTGAAGGGACTCCTGGACGGCCCTCCAGGTCTCCTTGGAGCGCTGTACCCACTCCTCCACCGCAGGAGCCTCGGTCTGGCTCGGATGCCATGGTGCCAGGACCGGCTGGTACCCCAACACACACTGAAAGGGGGACACATTAGTAGAGGAGTGGCGTAGTGAGTTCTGGGCCATCTCGGCCCAGGGAATGTATCTCGCCCACTCCCCTGGCCGGTCCTGGCAATAGGACCGCAGAAACCTACCCACCTCCTGGTTCACTCTCTCCACCTGCCCATTACTCTCGGGGTGAAAACCGGAAGTCAAGCTGACCGTGACCCCCAGACGCTCCATGAACGCCCTCCATACTCGGGACGTGAACTGGGGGCCCCGATCAGAAACGATGTCCTCCGGCACCCCGTAGTGCCGGAAGACGTGAGTGAATAAGGCTTCCGCAGTCTGTAGGGCAGTAGGGATACCGGGCAACGGGAGGAGACGGCAGGACTTAGAAAACCGATCCACAATTACCAGAACCGTAGTGTTTCCCTGAGAAGGGGGAAGATCGGTCAGGAAGTCCACGGACAGATGAGACCATGGCCGTTGTGGAACGGGGAGGGGTTGCAACTTCCCTCTAGGAAGGTGCCTAGGAGCCTTACTCTGAGTGCATACCGAACAGGAGGAGACATAAACCCTAACGTCCCGAGCTAAGGTAGGCCACCAATACCTTCCCCGAAGGCTCCCCACTGTCCTCGTCACCCCAGGGTGACCCGAGGAGGGTAGGACATGAGCCCACCGAATCAGTCGGTCCCGAACACCAAGCGGTACGTACTTACGGCCCGCCGGGCACTGAGGAGGCGCGGGTTCCGCCCGTAACGCCCGCTCGATGTCCGAGTCCACCTCCCATACCACTGGCGCTATCAGCCTCGAGGCGGGGATGATGGGAGTGGGCTCGGTGGTCCTATCCTCCGTGTCGTAAAGGCGAGACAGTGCGTCAGCCTTTACGTTTTGGGAACCGGGTCTGTAGGACAACGTGAACCTAAACCGGGTGAAAAACATGGCCCACCTTGCCTGACGCGGGTTCAGTCTCCGAGCTGCCCGAATATACTCCAGATTCTGGTGGTCGGTCCAGATGAGAAAAGGGTGCTTAGCCCCCTCAAGCCAGTGTCTCCACACCTTCAGAGCCCTGACCACCGCTAACAACTCCCGATCCCCCACATCATAGTTACGCTCCGCTGCACTGAGCTTACTAGAGAAGAAAGCGCAGGGGCGGAGTTTTGGTGGCGTACCCGAGCGCTGTGATAGCACGGCACCCACCCCAGCCTCGGACGCGTCCACCTCCACTATGAATGCTAAAGAGGGATCCGGGTGCGCCAACACGGGAGCATCCGTGAACAGAGCCTTCAACCTGTTGAAAGCTCCGTCCGCCGCCGCTGACCACCGCAACCGCACCGGGCCCCCCTTCAGCAGTGAGGTAATGGGATCCGCTACCTGACCAAAACCCCGGATAAATCTCCGGTAGTAGTTGGCAAAACCCAAAAACCGCTGCACCTCTTTCACCGTGGTAGGAGTCGGCCAATTACGCACGGCCTTTATGCGGTCACTCTCCACCACCACCCCCGAGGTGGAAATGCGATAACCCAGGAAGGAGACGGCTTGTTTGGAGAACACACACTTCTCAGCCTTGACGTATAGGTCATGCTCCAGCAGTCTGCCAAGCACTTTGCGCACCAGAGATACATGCGCGGCTTGAGTAGTTGAGTAGATCAGAATGTCATCGATATACACAACTACCCCCTGCACGTGCAGGTCCCTGAGAATGTCGTCTACAAAGGATTGGAAAACAGCTGGAGCATTCTTTAACCCATACGGCATGACGCAGTACTCATAGTGGCCCGATGTGGTACTAAATGCGGTTTTCCACTCGTCTCCTTTCCGAATACGCACCAGACTGTACGCGCTCCTGAGGTCCAGTTTTGTAAAGAACTGCGCTCCGTGAAATGATTCCACCGCCGAAGCGATGAGAGGTAGTGGGTAACTAAACCCCACTGTGATGGCATTTAGACCTCTATAATCAATACACGGACGCAAACCTCCCTCCTTCTTCTTCACAAAAAAGAAACTCGAGGAGACGGGTGAGATGGAGGGCCGAATGTACCCCTGTCCCAGAGACTCCGCGACATATGTCTCCATAGCCAACGTCTCCTCTTGGGACAAAGGGTACACGTGACTCTTGGGAAGCGCAGCGTTAACCTGGAGATCTATCGCACAATCCCTACCCGGTCGATGTGGTGGTAATTTCGTCGCTTTCTTTTTACAGAAAGCGATTGCCAAATCGGCATACTCGGGGGGAATGCGCACCGTGGAACCCTGGTCTGGACTCTCCACCGACGTGGCACCAATGGAAACTCCCAGACACCTTCCAGAACACTCCTCTGACCACCCCTGGAGAACCCCCTGTCTCCACGAAATACTGGGATTGTGCCGGGCCAACCAGGGAATACCCAGCACCACTGGAAACGCAGGCGAATCAATAATAAAGAGACTGATACGTTCCCTATGATTCCCCTGCGTCACCATGTCCAGGGGAACTGTGGCCTCCCTGACCACCCCTGACCCTAATGGCCGGCTATCTAGGGAGTGCACGGGAAAGGGAGAATCTATCGGCACGAGCGGAACGCCCAACTCTCGGGCGAGTCCGCGATCCATAAAGTTCCCAGCTGCACCTGAATCGACTAGTGCCCTATGCTGGGAAGAGGGGGAAAAATCAAGGAAAAAAATTGAGACAAACATGTGACCGACAGGGGGTTCTGAGTGAGTCTGGTGCTGACTCACCTGGGGTGATCGAGAAGCGTTCCGCCTGACATCTCGACTCCCAGACAGACCCCCCCAGCACCGATCGGCCGTGTGTCCTCTCCGACCACAGCTGGTGCAGGGGAGGCCTCCTCCTCCGATACCCCTAGGCGCGGCCCCTCCCAACTCCATCGGGATGGGAGCCGGGGCGCTGGGTGGTGGAACGCACAGGACCCTCTCCGAACGCCCGCGGGCAGCCAGCAGATTGTCCAGTCGGATGGACATGTCGATAAGCTCATCCAAAGACAGAGCGATGTCCCGACACGCTAGCTCCCTGCGGACGTCCTCCCGGAGACTACACCGGTAGTGGTCAATAAGGGCCCTGTCGTTCCACCCTGATCCCGCGGCCAAGGTCCGGAACTCCAGCGCGAAATCCTGTGCGCTCCTCCTCTCCTGCCTGAGATGAAATAGTCTCTCACCCGCCGCTCGGCCCTCTGGGGGGTGGTCAAACACGGCACGAAAACGACGGGTAAACTCCGGGTAGTGCTCCTTCGCTGAGTCCGGGCCATTCCAGACTGCGTTGGCCCACTCCAGAGCACGACCCGTTAGGCAGGAGACGAGGACACTCACCCTCTCCGCTCCCGAGGGAGTGGGGCGAACAGTGGCCAGGTATAGCTCCAGCTGGAGTAAGAACCCCTGGCACCCTGCCGCCGCTCCATCATAATCCCTCGGGAGCGTAAGACGGAGCGCGCTGGAGCCGGGGGATGGAGAGTCCTGAGGAAGGGGAGCCGAAGGTGGAGAGAGGAGCCCACTCCTCTCCCATCGCTCCATTCTCTCCATCATCTGGTCCATGGCTGATCCGATTCGATGGAGGACGGTGGTGTGGTGGAGAACCCGTTCCTCCATCGATGGGAGAGGGTTGGCTGCTGCTCCTGCTGACTCCATTCTTGGTGCGGGATTCTGTAACGATCTGAGTGTCGGGAGGTGCGAAGTCAGACGCAGGAACAGCAGAGCTTCAATATGTTGAGTCTTTTAATACTCAACTTGCAAACACAATGTCCAACACGGACGTACTGGGTGTCACACACAACGGTCCAACGACACGATAAACAAACCCAGTTGACAATAATAACATCCACTCCCGAAATCCAAAAGCCACAATGAAACAATCCCGCACAAAGAAGCGTCCGGGCTGGCTGACTAATAAAGCCACACTAATTAACAATTAACTGAACACAGGTGATACAAATAAACACATAAGGAGGGGGAGGGAAAAGAGTCAGTGGCAGCTAGTAGGCCGGTGACGACGACCGCCGAGCGCCACCCGAACGGGAAGGAGAGCCTGCCTCGGTTGAAGTCGTGACAAATACAAATCATAGAAAAAGGAACATCACACCCTGACCAAACCAAAATAGAGACATAAAAAGCTCTCTACGATCAGGGCGTGACAGTAATATATAATGTGGAAATTAAGCAAGTTGAGGTGACTAAACTGCTTGGGGTAACCCTGGATTGTAAACTGTCATGGTCAAAACATATTGATACAACAGTAGCTAAGATGGGGAGAAGTCTGTCTATAATAAAGTGCTGCTCTACCTTCTTGCGACTATAGGGGGTGCTGTTTCAAATTAGCATAATTGTCTCTACAGATGAAACGGCTTCCTACTCAATTCTTGATCGTACAATATGCATATTATTACTATTATTGGATAGAAAACAGTCTCCAGTTTCTATAGGCGTTGGAATTTTGTCTCTGAGTGGAACAGAACAAATTCTACAGCAATTTCCCTGACATGGAGTCAGATTTCACACATTTTGGCCCCTGATCTGGAGTCAGTTTAAAGGCCACTGTTATTGCTATGAGGATACGGACACTGCTTACGTCTTCCCCTGGATGTCAGTACGTGATGACGCTTTGAATGGAGTCGATTGCGCAATCAGGGGCTGCATAAAAGAGCAAATACCGGAAGTAGCATCCCTTTGCTGCCTGCGTCTTGCGCACGGAGGACGTCGGACTCGCCTCCTTCCAAGCGTTTGTTTAGCCAGTAATATTTCTCTGGTCATGTTTTTACTCGTTAGAGGTGTTAAAAACATCATAAGGTAGTTAATTTAAACCGTTTTATAGCAATTTATATCCGTTTAGTGCGATTTTGACCCATTTATTTCTGAGGCACTTTGAACAGCTGGGCACGTTTCCAGTTCATGCCGAACGCAGTGGGCATTTCCACATGGCAAGAGGACAGCTTTCGACCAAAAGACGATTAGACCCAAGAAAGGATTCTTTGCCCAAGATTCTGATGGAAGAACAGCTCACAGTAAGAACAATTTATGATGATAAATCGTGTTTCTGTCGATAAATGTTAAACGTTTATGTCGCCATCTTGTTTGCTATAGCTTCGCTTGGCGCAACCTGTATTGAAAAGTAAGGATAATTTAAAAAATGTAAATCAGCGATTGCATTAAGAACTAATTTGTCTTTCGATTCCTGTCAACCCTGTATTTTTTAGTCAAGTATATGATTAGCTTTCGATTAAACTAGATCACTCTGAAAGATGACGTCCAACATATTGAGGCTTGATTTCCTAGTATTTTCATTGTGTAACCACGGTTTTGTATGGCTAAATATGCACATTTTCGAACAAACTGTATATGTATGTTGTAAAATGATGTTACAGGAGTGTCATCGGAAGAATTCTGAGAAGGTTAGTGAAAAAATTAATATATTTTGGCGATGATTACGTTATAGCTCTCTTTGGCTTGAATCGATGCTCTGGTAACGTTTTCACATGTGGTATGCTAACTTATCGATTTATTGTGTTTTCGCTGTAAAACGCTTAGAAAATCTGAAATATTGTCTGGAATCACAAGAACTGGGTCTTTCCATTGATATGCTTTGTCTATTCTTATGAAATGTTTTATTAAGAGTAAATTGGTCATACACGTTGCTCTCTATAGTAATTCTAGTCGTGTTGTGATGGTCGGTGCAATTGTAAACTGTGATTTCTACCTGAAATATGCACTTTTTTCTAACAAAACCTATCCTATACCATAAATATGTTATCAGACTGTCATCTGAAGAGGTTTTTTCTTGGTTAGTGGCTATCAATATCTTAGTTTAGCCGAATTGGTGATAGCACCTGATGGAGTAAGAAACTGATGGAGTTAGAAAAGTGGTGTATTTTGCTAACGTGTTTAGCTAATAGATTTACATATTTTGTCTTCCCTGTAAAACATTTAAAAAATCTGAAATGGTGGCTTTATTCACAAGATCTGTATCTTTCATCTGGTGTCTTGGACTTGTGATTTAATGATATTTAGATGCTACTATCTACTTGTGAAGCTATGCTAGCTATGCTAATCAGTGTGTGGGGGGGTGGGGGGTGATCCCGGACCCGGGGTAGAGGCTCGTTAGAGGTTAACAGCACTATCAACAAGGCAGGTTCTACAGGCTCCCGGTTTTGCCTTGGCAGCAGCTAATATGGATCCATAACAAATACAAATGTGATAAACAGGCAATATGGTAAAACATGGGAATGAATATCTACACGTTTAATACTCACTGTATGTATAATGTTCTATGTACTCTACAGAACTCTGAAATACAATGATTCACAGATATACTGTACTTTCTGATAACGTTACTATTTAGGCCTGATTGCTATATTGGAGAAAATAAATCCTTTCCACTGAATCTGATTCCGATTTCAATTCCGATTCTGAGTTCCGAGTAGTTCTAGAGCTGTCTACGATAGTTCTACAGAGCTGTCTACAGTGTAGTTCTAGAGCTGTCTACAGTAGTTCTACAGAGGTGTCTAAATCATAGTTCCAGGGCTGTATACAGAGGTGTATACAGTAGTTCTAAAGAATTGTCTACAGTAGTTTTACAGAGCTTTCTACAGTAGTTCTAGTGCTGTCTACACTAGTTCTAGAGCTGTCTACAGTGTAGTTACAGAGCTGTCTACAGTACAGTTATAGAGCTGTCTACAGTGTAGTTATAGAGATGTCTACAGTATAGTTCTAGAGCTGTATACACTAGTTCTACAGAGCTGTCTACAGTCATTTTAAAGCTGTCTACAGTTGTTTTACAGAGCTGCCTACAGTAGTTCTCGACCTGTCTACAGTAGTTCTACAGAGCTGCTTACAGTAGTTCTACAGAGCTGTCTACAGTAGTTCTATAGAGCTGACTACAGTAGTTCTACAGAGCTGACTACAGTAGTTCTACAGAGCTGTCTACAGTAGTTCTATAGAGCTGACTACAGTAGTTCTACAGAGCTGCTTACAGTAGTTCTACAGAGCTGTCTACAGTAGTTCTATAGCTGTCTACAGTAGTTCTACAGAGCTGTCTACAGTAGTTCTATAGAGCTGACTACAGTAGTTCTACAGAGCTAACTACAGGGGTTCTACAGAGCTGTCTACAGTATTTCTACAGAGCTGTCTACAGTAGTTATACAGAGCTGTCTACAGTAGTTCTATAGCTGTCTACATTAGTTCTAAAGCTGTCTACAGTAGTTCTACAGAGCTGTCTACAGTAGTTCTACAGAGCTGTCTACAGTAGTTCCATAGCTGTCTACATTAGTTCTATAGCTGTCTACAGTAGTTCTACAGAGCTGTCTACAGTAGTTCTACAGAGCTGTCTACAGTAGTTCTACAAAGCTGTCTACAGTAGTTCTACAGAGCTGTCTACAGTAGTTCTATAGCTGTCTACAGTAGTTCTACAGAGCTGTCTACAGTAGTTCCATAGCTGTCTACATTAGTTCTATAGCTGTCTACAGTAGTTCTACAGAGCTGTCTACAGTAGTTCTACAGAGCTGTCTACAGTAGTTCTACAGAGCTGTCTACAGTAGTTCTACAGAGCTGTCTACAGTAGTTCTATAGCTGTCTACAGTAGTTCTATAGCTGTCTACAGCAGTTCTATAGCTGTCTACAGTAGTTCTAAAGCTGTCTACAGTAGTTCTACAGAGCTGACTACAGTAGTTTTACAGAGCTGTCTACAGTAGTTATACAGAGCTGTCTACAGTAGTTCTACAGAGCTGTCTACAGTAGTTCTACAGAGCGGTCTACAGTAGTTCCATAGCTGTCTACAGTAGTTCTATAGCTGTCTAAAGTAGTTATACAGAGCTGTCCACAGTAGTTATATAGCTGTCTACAGTAGTTCTATAAAGCTGCCTACAAACATTTTAAAGCTGTCTACAGTAGTTTTACAGAACTGTCTACATTAGTTCTAGAGCTGTCTACAGTAGTTCTACAGAGCTGACTACAGTAGTTCTATAGCTGTCTACAGTAGTTCTACAGAGCTGTCTACAGTAGTTATACAGAGCTGCCTTCAGTAGTTCTACAGAGCTGTCTACAGTAGTTCTATAGCTGTCTACAGTAGTTCTATAGCTGTCTACAGTAGTTCTACAGAGCTGTCTACAGTAGTTCTATAGCTGTCTACAGTAGTTATATAGCTGTCCACAGTAGTTATACAGAGCTGTCTACAGTAGTTTTACAGAACTGTCTACATTAGTTCTAGAGCTGTCTACAGTAGTTCTACAGAGCTGACTACAGTAGTTCTATAGCTGTCTACAGTAGTTCTACAGAGCTGTCTACAGTAGTTATACAGAGCTGCCTTCAGTAGTTCTACAGAGCTGTCTACAGTAGTTCTATAGCTGTCTACAGTAGTTCTATAGCTGTCTACAGTAGTTCTACAGAGCTGTCTACAGTAGTTCTATAGCTGTCTACAGTAGTTCTATAGCTGTCCACAGTAGTTATACAGAGCTGTCTACAGTAGTTCTATAGCTGTCTACAGTAGTTCTATAGCTGTCTACAGTAGTTCTACAGAGCTGTCTACAGTAGTTCTACAGAGCTGTCTACAGTAGTTCTACAGAGCTGCCTACAGTAGTTCTACAGAGCTGTCTACAGTAGTTCTACAGAGCTGTCTACAGTAGTTCTACAGAGCTGTCTACAGTAGTTCTACAGAGCTGCCTACAGTAGTTCTACAGAGCTGCCTACAGTAGTTCTACAGAGCTGTCTACAGTAGTTCTACAGAGCTGTCTACAGTAGTTCTACAGAGCTGTCCACAGTAGTTCTACAGAGCCAACTACAGTAGTTCTATAGCTGTCTACAGTAGTTCTACAGAGCTGTCTACGGTAGTTCTAGAGAACTGACTACAGAGGTTTTATAGCGTTATACAGCAGTTCTACAGAGCTGACTACAGTAGTTCTCGAGCTGTCTACAGTAGTTCTATAGCTGTCTACAGTAGTTCTACAAAGCCATCTACAGTAGTTCTACAGAGTTGTCTACAGTAGTTCTACAGAGCTGTCTACAGTAGTTCTACAGAGATGTCTACAGTAGTTCTACAGAGCTGACTACAGTAGTTCTATAGCTGTCTACAGTAGTTCTACAGAGCTGTCTACAGTAGTTATACAGAGCTGCCTTCAGTAGTTCTACAGAGCTGTCTACAGTAGTTCTATAGCTGTCTACAGTAGTTCTATAGCTGTCTACAGTAGTTCTACAGAGCTGTCTACAGTAGTTCTATAGCTGTCTACAGTAGTTCTATAGCTGTCCACAGTAGTTATACAGAGCTGTCTACAGTAGTTCTACAGAGCTGTCTACAGTAGTTCTACAGAGCTGTCTACAGTAGTTCTACAGAGCTGTCTACAGTAGTTCTACAGAGCTGTCTACAGTAGTTCTACAGAGCTGTCTACAGTAGTTCTACAGAGCTGTCTACAGTAGTTCTATAGCTGTCTACAGTAGTTCTATAGCTGTCTACAGTAGTTCTACAGAGCTGTCTACAGTAGTTCTATAGCTGTCTACAGTAGTTCTATAGCTGTCCACAGTAGTTATACAGAGCTGTCTACAGTAGTTCTATAGCTGTCTACAGTAGTTCTACAGAGCTGTCTACAGTAGTTCTATAGCTGTCTACAGTAGTTCTATAGCTGTCCACAGTAGTTATACAGAGCTGTCTACAGTAGTTCTATAGCTGTCTACAGTAGTTCTATAGCTGTCTACAGTAGTTCTACAGAGCTGTCTACAGTAGTTCTACAGAGCTGTCTACAGTAGTTCTACAGAGCTGCCTACAGTAGTTCTACAGAGCTGTCTACAGTAGTTCTACAGAGCTGTCTACAGTAGTTCTACAGAGCTGTCTACAGTAGTTCTACAGAGCTGCCTACAGTAGTTCTACAGAGCTGCCTACAGTAGTTCTACAGAGCTGTCTACAGTAGTTCTACAGAGCTGTCTACAGTAGTTCTACAGAGCTGTCCACAGTAGTTCTACAGAGCCAACTACAGTAGTTCTATAGCTGTCTACAGTAGTTCTACAGAGCTGTCTACGGTAGTTCTAGAGAACTGACTACAGAGGTTTTATAGCGTTATACAGCAGTTCTACAGAGCTGACTACAGTAGTTCTCGAGCTGTCTACAGTAGTTCTATAGCTGTCTACAGTAGTTCTACAAAGCCATCTACAGTAGTTCTACAGAGTTGTCTACAGTAGTTCTACAGAGCTGTCTACAGTAGTTCTACAGAGATGTCTACAGTAGTTCTACAGAGCTGACTACAGTAGTTCTATAGCTGTCTACAGTAGTTCTACAGAGCTGTCTACAGTAGTTATACAGAGCTGCCTTCAGTAGTTCTACAGAGCTGTCTACAGTAGTTCTATAGCTGTCTACAGTAGTTCTATAGCTGTCTACAGTAGTTCTACAGAGCTGTCTACAGTAGTTCTATAGCTGTCTACAGTAGTTCTATAGCTGTCCACAGTAGTTATACAGAGCTGTCTACAGTAGTTCTATAGCTGTCTACAGTAGTTCTACAGAGCTGTCTACAGTAGTTCTACAGAGCTGTCTATAGTAGTTCTACAGAGCTGTCTACAGTAGTTCTACAGAGCTGTCTACAGTAGTTCTACAGAGCTGTCTACAGTAGTTCTACAGAGCTGTCTACATTAGTTCTACAGAGCTGCCTACAGTAGTTCTACAGAGCTGCCTACAGTAGTTCTACAGAGCTGTCTACAGTGGTTCTACAGAGCTGTCTACAGTAGTTCTACAGAGCTGTCCACAGTAGTTCTACAGAGCCAACTACAGTAGTTCTATAGCTGTCTACAGTAGTTCTACAGAGCTGTCTACGGTAGTTCTAGAGAACTGTCTACAGAGGTTTTATAGCGTTATACAGCAGTTCTACAGAGCTGACTACAGTAGTTCTCGAGCTGTCTACAGTAGTTCTATAGCTGTCTACAGTAGTTCTACAAAGCCATCTGCAGTAGTTCTACAGAGCTGTCTACAGTAGTTCTACAGAGCTGTCTACAGTAGTTCTACAGAGATGTCTACAGTAGTTCTACAGAGCTGACTACAGTAGTTCTACAGAGCTGTCTACAGTGGTTCTACATAGCTGTCTACAGTAGTTCTACAGAGCTGACTACAGTAGTTCTCGAGCTGTCTACAGTTGTTCTATAGCTACCTACAGTAGTTCTACAGAGCCATCTACAGTAGTTCTACAGAGCTGTCTACAGTAGTTCTACAGAGTTGTCTACAGTAGTTCTACAGAGATGTCTACAGTAGTTCTAAATCTGTCTACAGTAGTTCTACAGAGCTGTCTACAGTAGTTCTACAGAGCTGTCTACAGTAGTTCTACAGAGCCATCTACAGTAGTTCTATAGAGCTGACTACAGTAGTTCTACAGAGCTAACTACAGCTGTTCTACAGAGCTGTCTACAGTAGTTCTACAGAGATGTCTACAGTAGTTCTACAGAGCTGACTACAGTAGATCTACAGAGCTGACTACAGTAGTTCTACAGAGCTGACTACAGTGGTTCTACATAGCTGTCTACAGTAGTTCTACAGAGCTGTCTACA
Source organism: Salvelinus alpinus (assembly GCF_045679555.1). Taxonomy (NCBI): domain Eukaryota; kingdom Metazoa; phylum Chordata; class Actinopteri; order Salmoniformes; family Salmonidae; genus Salvelinus; species Salvelinus alpinus. The sequence goes on from NC_092086.1 coordinate 104,351,895, forward strand.
GTAGTTCTACAGAGCTGTCTACAGTAGTTCTACAGAGCTGCCTACAGTAGTTCTACAGAGCTGTCCACAGTAGTTCTACAGAGCTGTCTACAGTAGTTCTATAGCTGTCTACAGAGGTTTTATAGCGTTATACAGCAGTTCTACAGAGCTGACTACAGTAGTTCTCGAGCTGTCTACAGTAGTTCTATAGCTGTCTACAGTAGTTCTACAAAGCCATCTACAGTAGTTCTACAGAGCTGTCTACAGTAGTTCTACAGAGCTGTCTACAGAGGTTCTACAGAGATGTCTACAGTAGTTCTACAGAGCTGTCTACAGTGGTTCTACATAGCTGTCTACAGTAGTTCTACAGAGCTGACTACAGTAGTTCTCGAGCTGTCTACAGTAGTTCTACAGAGCTGTCTACAGTAGTTCTACAGAGCTGTCTACAGTAGTTCCATAGCTGTCTACATTAGTTCTATAGCTGTCTACAGTAGTTCTACAGAGCTGTCTACAGTAGTTCTACAGAGCTGTCTACAGTAGTTCTACAAAGCTGTCTACAGTAGTTCTACAGAGCTGTCTACAGTAGTTCTATAGCTGTCTACAGTAGTTCTACAGAGCTGTCTACAGTAGTTCTACAGAGCTGTCTACAGTAGTTCTACAGAGCTGTCTACAGTAGTTCTACAGAGCTGTCTACAGTAGTTCTATAGCTGTCTACAGTAGTTCTATAGCTGTCTACAGCAGTTCTATAGCTGTCTACAGTAGTTCTAAAGCTGTCTACAGTAGTTCTACAGAGCTGACTTCAGTAGTTTTACAGAGCTGTCTACAGTAGTTATACAGAGCTGTCTACAGTAGTTCTACAGAGCTGTCTACAGTAGTTCTACAGAGCGGTCTACAGTAGTTCCATAGCTGTCTACAGTAGTTCTATAGCTGTCTAAAGTAGTTATACAGAGCTGTCCACAGTAGTTATATAGCTGTCTACAGTAGTTCTATAAAGCTGCCTACAAACATTTTAAAGCTGTCTACAGTAGTTTTACAGAACTGTCTACATTAGTTCTAGAGCTGTCTACAGTAGTTCTACAGAGCTGACTACAGTAGTTCTATAGCTGTCTACAGTAGTTCTACAGAGCTGTCTACAGTAGTTATACAGAGCTGCCTTCAGTAGTTCTACAGAGCTGTCTACAGTAGTTCTATAGCTGTCTACAGTAGTTCTATAGCTGTCTACAGTAGTTCTACAGAGCTGTCTACAGTAGTTCTATAGCTGTCTACAGTAGTTATATAGCTGTCCACAGTAGTTATACAGAGCTGTCTACAGTAGTTTTACAGAACTGTCTACATTAGTTCTAGAGCTGTCTACAGTAGTTCTACAGAGCTGACTACAGTAGTTCTATAGCTGTCTACAGTAGTTCTACAGAGCTGTCTACAGTAGTTATACAGAGCTGCCTTCAGTAGTTCTACAGAGCTGTCTACAGTAGTTCTATAGCTGTCTACAGTAGTTCTATAGCTGTCTACAGTAGTTCTACAGAGCTGTCTACAGTAGTTCTATAGCTGTCTACAGTAGTTCTATAGCTGTCCACAGTAGTTATACAGAGCTGTCTACAGTAGTTCTATAGCTGTCTACAGTAGTTCTATAGCTGTCTACAGTAGTTCTACAGAGCTGTCTACAGTAGTTCTACAGAGCTGTCTACAGTAGTTCTACAGAGCTGCCTACAGTAGTTCTACAGAGCTGTCTACAGTAGTTCTACAGAGCTGTCTACAGTAGTTCTACAGAGCTGTCTACAGTAGTTCTACAGAGCTGCCTACAGTAGTTCTACAGAGCTGCCTACAGTAGTTCTACAGAGCTGTCTACAGTAGTTCTACAGAGCTGTCTACAGTAGTTCTACAGAGCTGTCCACAGTAGTTCTACAGAGCCAACTACAGTAGTTCTATAGCTGTCTACAGTAGTTCTACAGAGCTGTCTACGGTAGTTCTAGAGAACTGACTACAGAGGTTTTATAGCGTTATACAGCAGTTCTACAGAGCTGACTACAGTAGTTCTCGAGCTGTCTACAGTAGTTCTATAGCTGTCTACAGTAGTTCTACAAAGCCATCTACAGTAGTTCTACAGAGTTGTCTACAGTAGTTCTACAGAGCTGTCTACAGTAGTTCTACAGAGATGTCTACAGTAGTTCTACAGAGCTGACTACAGTAGTTCTATAGCTGTCTACAGTAGTTCTACAGAGCTGTCTACAGTAGTTATACAGAGCTGCCTTCAGTAGTTCTACAGAGCTGTCTACAGTAGTTCTATAGCTGTCTACAGTAGTTCTATAGCTGTCTACAGTAGTTCTACAGAGCTGTCTACAGTAGTTCTATAGCTGTCTACAGTAGTTCTATAGCTGTCCACAGTAGTTATACAGAGCTGTCTACAGTAGTTCTATAGCTGTCTACAGTAGTTCTACAGAGCTGTCTACAGTAGTTCTACAGAGCTGTCTACAGTAGTTCTACAGAGCTGTCTACAGTAGTTCTACAGAGCTGTCTACAGTAGTTCTACAGAGCTGTCTACAGTAGTTCTACAGAGCTGTCTACAGTAGTTCTACAGAGCTGTCTACAGTAGTTCTACAGAGCTGTCTACAGTAGTTCTACAGAGCTGCCTACAGTAGTTCTACAGAGCTGCCTACAGTAGTTCTACAGAGCTGTCTACAGTAGTTCTACAGAGCTGTCTACAGTAGTTCTACAGAGCTGTCCACAGTAGTTCTACAGAGCCAACTACAGTAGTTCTATAGCTGTCTACAGTAGTTCTACAGAGCTGTCTACGGTAGTTCTAGAGAACTGTCTACAGAGGTTTTATAGCGTTATACAGCAGTTCTACAGAGCTGACTACAGTAGTTCTCGAGCTGTCTACAGTAGTTCTATAGCTGTCTACAGTAGTTCTACAAAGCCATCTGCAGTAGTTCTACAGAGCTGTCTACAGTAGTTCTACAGAGCTGTCTACAGTAGTTCTACAGAGATGTCTACAGTAGTTCTACAGAGCTGACTACAGTAGTTCTACAGAGCTGTCTACAGTGGTTCTACATAGCTGTCTACAGTAGTTCTACAGAGCTGACTACAGTAGTTCTCGAGCTGTCTACAGTTGTTCTATAGCTACCTACAGTAGTTCTACAGAGCCATCTACAGTAGTTCTACAGAGCTGTCTACAGTAGTTCTACAGAGTTGTCTACAGTAGTTCTACAGAGATGTCTACAGTAGTTCTAAATCTGTCTACAGTAGTTCTACAGAGCTGTCTACAGTAGTTCTACAGAGCTGTCTACAGTAGTTCTACAGAGCCATCTACAGTAGTTCTATAGAGCTGACTACAGTAGTTCTACAGAGCTAACTACAGCTGTTCTACAGAGCTGTCTACAGTAGTTCTACAGAGATGTCTACAGTAGTTCTACAGAGCTGACTACAGTAGATCTACAGAGCTGACTACAGTAGTTCTACAGAGCTGACTACAGTGGTTCTACATAGCTGTCTACAGTAGTTCTACAGAGCTGTCTACAGTAGTTCTACAGAGCTGTCTACAGTAGTTCTACAGAGCTGCCTACAGTAGTTCTACAGAGCTGTCCACAGTAGTTCTACAGAGCTGTCTACAGTAGTTCTATAGCTGTCTACAGAGGTTTTATAGCGTTATACAGCAGTTCTACAGAGCTGACTACAGTAGTTCTCGAGCTGTCTACAGTAGTTCTATAGCTGTCTACAGTAGTTCTACAAAGCCATCTACAGTAGTTCTACAGAGCTGTCTACAGTAGTTCTACAGAGCTGTCTACAGAGGTTCTACAGAGATGTCTACAGTAGTTCTACAGAGCTGTCTACAGTGGTTCTACATAGCTGTCTACAGTAGTTCTACAGAGCTGACTACAGTAGTTCTCGAGCTGTCTACAGTAGTTCTATAGCTACCTACAGTAGTTCTACGCAGCCATCTACAGTAGTTCTACAGAGCTGTCTACAGTAGTTCTACAGAGTTGTCTACAGTAGTTCTACAGAGCTGTCTACAGTAGTTCTACAGAGCCATCTACAGTAGTTCTATAGAGCTAACTACAGGTGTTCTACGGAGCTGTCTACAGTAGTTCTACAGAGATGTCTACAGTAGTTCTACAGAGCTGTCTACAGTAGTTCTACAGAGCTGTCTACAGTAGTTCTATAGCTGTCCACAGTAGTTATACAGAGCTGTCTACAGTAGTTCTATAGCTGTCTACAGTAGTTCTACAGAGCTGTCTACAGTAGTTCTACAGAGCTGTCTACAGTAGTTCTACAGAGCTGCCTACAGTAGTTCTACAGAGCTGTCTACAGTAGTTCTACAGAGCTGTCTACAGTAGTTCTACAGAGCTGTCTACAGTAGTTCTACAGAGCTGCCTACAGTAGTTCTACAGAGCTGCCTACAGTAGTTCTACAGAGCTGTCTACAGTAGTTCTACAGAGCTGTCTACAGTAGTTCTACAGAGCTGTCCACAGTAGTTCTACAGAGCCAACTACAGTAGTTCTATAGCTGTCTACAGTAGTTCTACAGAGCTGTCTACGGTAGTTCTAGAGAACTGTCTACAGAGGTTTTATAGCGTTATACAGCAGTTCTACAGAGCTGACTACAGTAGTTCTCGAGCTGTCTACAGTAGTTCTATAGCTGTCTACAGTAGTTCTACAAAGCCATCTGCAGTAGTTCTACAGAGCTGTCTACAGTAGTTCTACAGAGCTGTCTACAGTAGTTCTACAGAGATGTCTACAGTAGTTCTACAGAGCTGACTACAGTAGTTCTACAGAGCTGTCTACAGTGGTTCTACATAGCTGTCTACAGTAGTTCTACAGAGCTGACTACAGTAGTTCTCGAGCTGTCTACAGTTGTTCTATAGCTACCTACAGTAGTTCTACAGAGCCATCTACAGTAGTTCTACAGAGCTGTCTACAGTAGTTCTACAGAGTTGTCTACAGTAGTTCTACAGAGATGTCTACAGTAGTTCTAAATCTGTCTACAGTAGTTCTACCAAGCTGTCTACAGTAGTTCTACAGAGCTGTCTACAGTAGTTCTACAGAGCCATCTACAGTAGTTCTATAGAGCTGACTACAGTAGTTCTACAGAGCTAACTACAGCTGTTCTACAGAGCTGTCTACAGTAGTTCTACAGAGATGTCTACAGTAGTTCTACAGAGCTGACTACAGTAGATCTACAGAGCTGACTACAGTAGTTCTAAAGAGCTGACTACAGTGGTTCTACATAGCTGTCTACAGTAGTTCTACAGAGCTGTCTACAGTAGTTCTACATAGCTGTCTACAGTAGTTCTACAGAGCTGCCTACAGTAGTTCTACAGAGCTGTCCACAGTAGTTCTACAGAGCTGTCTACAGTAGTTCTATAGCTGTCTACAGTAGTTCTACAGAGCTGTCTACGGTAGTTCTACAGAACTGTCTACAGAGGTTTTATAGCGTTATACAGCAGTTCTACAGAGCTGACTACAGTAGTTCTCGAGCTGTCTACAGTAGTTCTATAGCTGTCTACAGTAGTTCTACAAAGCCATCTACAGTAGTTCTACAGAGCTGTCTACAGTAGTTCTACAGAGCTGTCTACAGAGGTTCTACAGAGATGTCTACAGTAGTTCTACAGAGCTGTCTACAGTGGTTCTACATAGCTGTCTACAGTAGTTCTACAGAGCTGACTACAGTAGTTCTCGAGCTGTCTACAGTAGTTCTATAGCTACCTACAGTAGTTCTACGCAGCCATCTACAGTAGTTCTACAGAGCTGCCTACAGTAGTTCTACAGAGCTGCCTACAGTAGTTCTACAGAGCTGTCTACAGTAGTTCTACAGAGCTGTCTACAGTAGTTCTACAGAGCTGTCCACAGTAGTTCTACAGAGCCAACTACAGTAGTTCTATAGCTGTCTACAGTAGTTCTACAGAGCTGTCTACGGTAGTTCTAGAGAACTGACTACAGAGGTTTTATAGCGTTATACAGCAGTTCTACAGAGCTGACTACAGTAGTTCTCGAGCTGTCTACAGTAGTTCTATAGCTGTCTACAGTAGTTCTACAAAGCCATCTACAGTAGTTCTACAGAGTTGTCTACAGTAGTTCTACAGAGCTGTCTACAGTAGTTCTACAGAGATGTCTACAGTAGTTCTACAGAGCTGACTACAGTAGTTCTATAGCTGTCTACAGTAGTTCTACAGAGCTGTCTACAGTAGTTATACAGAGCTGCCTTCAGTAGTTCTACAGAGCTGTCTACAGTAGTTCTATAGCTGTCTACAGTAGTTCTATAGCTGTCTACAGTAGTTCTACAGAGCTGTCTACAGTAGTTCTATAGCTGTCTACAGTAGTTCTATAGCTGTCCACAGTAGTTATACAGAGCTGTCTACAGTAGTTCTATAGCTGTCTACAGTAGTTCTACAGAGCTGTCTACAGTAGTTCTACAGAGCTGTCTACAGTAGTTCTACAGAGCTGTCTACAGTAGTTCTACAGAGCTGTCTACAGTAGTTCTACAGAGCTGTCTACAGTAGTTCTACAGAGCTGTCTACAGTAGTTCTACAGAGCTGCCTACAGTAGTTCTACAGAGCTGCCTACAGTAGTTCTACAGAGCTGTCTACAGTAGTTCTACAGAGCTGTCTACAGTAGTTCTACAGAGCTGTCCACAGTAGTTCTACAGAGCCAACTACAGTAGTTCTATAGCTGTCTACAGTAGTTCTACAGAGCTGTCTACGGTAGTTCTAGAGAACTGTCTACAGAGGTTTTATAGCGTTATACAGCAGTTCTACAGAGCTGACTACAGTAGTTCTCGAGCTGTCTACAGTAGTTCTATAGCTGTCTACAGTAGTTCTACAAAGCCATCTGCAGTAGTTCTACAGAGCTGTCTACAGTAGTTCTACAGAGATGTCTACAGTAGTTCTACAGAGCTGACTACAGTAGTTCTACAGAGCTGTCTACAGTGGTTCTACATAGCTGTCTACAGTAGTTCTACAGAGCTGACTACAGTAGTTCTCGAGCTGTCTACAGTTGTTCTATAGCTACCCTACAGTAGTTCTACAGAGCCATCTACAGTAGTTCTACAGAGCTGTCTACAGTAGTTCTACAGAGTTGTCTACAGTAGTTCTACAGAGATGTCTACAGTAGTTCTAAATCTGTCTACAGTAGTTCTACAGAGCTGTCTACAGTAGTTCTACAGAGCTGTCTACAGTAGTTCTACAGAGCCATCTACAGTAGTTCTATAGAGCTGACTACAGTAGTTCTACAGAGCTAACTACAGCTGTTCTACAGAGCTGTCTACAGTAGTTCTACAGAGATGTCTACAGTAGTTCTACAGAGCTGACTACAGTAGATCTACAGAGCTGACTACAGTAGTTCTACAGAGCTGACTACAGTGGTTCTACATAGCTGTCTACAGTAGTTCTACAGAGCTGTCTACAGTAGTTCTACAGAGATGTCTACAGTAGTTCTACAGAGCTGACTACAGTAGATCTACAGAGCTGACTACAGTAGTTCTACAGAGCTGACTACAGTGGTTCTACATAGCTGTCTACAGTAGTTCTACAGAGCTGTCTACAGTAGTTCTACAGAGCTGTCCACAGTAGTTCTACAGAGCTGTCTACAGTAGTTCTATAGCTGTCTACAGAGGTTTTATAGCGTTATACAGCAGTTCTACAGAGCTGACTACAGTAGTTCTCGAGCTGTCTACAGTAGTTCTATAGCTGTCTACAGTAGTTCTACAAAGCCATCTACAGTAGTTCTACAGAGCTGTCTACAGTAGTTCTACAGAGCTGTCTACAGAGGTTCTACAGAGATGTCTACAGTAGTTCTACAGAGCTGTCTACAGTGGTTCTACATAGCTGTCTACAGTAGTTCTACAGAGCTGACTACAGTAGTTCTCGAGCTGTCTACAGTAGTTCTATAGCTACCTACAGTAGTTCTACGCAGCCATCTACAGTAGTTCTACAGAGCTGTCTACAGTAGTTCTACAGAGTTGTCTACAGTAGTTCTACAGAGCTGTCTACAGTAGTTCTACAGAGCCATCTACAGTAGTTCTATAGAGCTAACTACAGGTGTTCTACGGAGCTGTCTACAGTAGTTCTACAGAGCTGTCTACAGTAGTTCTACAGAGCTGTCTACAGTAGTTCTACAGAGCTGTCTACAGTAGTTCTATAGCTGTCCACAGTAGTTATACAGAGCTGTCTACAGTAGTTCTATAGCTGTCTACAGTAGTTCTACAGAGCTGTCTACAGTAGTTCTACAGAGCTGTCTACAGTAGTTCTACAGAGCTGTCTACAGTAGTTCTACAGAGCTGTCTACAGTAGTTCTACAGAGCTGCCTACAGTAGTTCTACAGAGCTGCCTACAGTAGTTCTACAGAGCTGTCTACAGTAGTTCTACAGAGCTGTCTACAGTAGTTCTACAGAGCTGTCCACAGTAGTTCTACAGAGCCAACTACAGTAGTTCTATAGCTGTCTACAGTAGTTCTACAGAGCTGTCTACGGTAGTTCTAGAGAACTGTCTACAGAGGTTTTATAGCGTTATACAGCAGTTCTACAGAGCTGACTACAGTAGTTCTCGAGCTGTCTACAGTAGTTCTATAGCTGTCTACAGTAGTTCTACAAAGCCATCTGCAGTAGTTCTACAGAGCTGTCTACAGTAGTTCTACAGAGCTGTCTACAGTAGTTCTACAGAGATGTCTACAGTAGTTCTACAGAGCTGACTACAGTAGTTCTACAGAGCTGTCTACAGTGGTTCTACATAGCTGTCTACAGTAGTTCTACAGAGCTGACTACAGTAGTTCTCGAGCTGTCTACAGTTGTTCTATAGCTACCTACAGTAGTTCTACAGAGCCATCTACAGTAGTTCTACAGAGCTGTCTACAGTAGTTCTACAGAGTTGTCTACAGTAGTTCTACAGAGATGTCTACAGTAGTTCTAAATCTGTCTACAGTAGTTCTACCAAGCTGTCTACAGTAGTTCTACAGAGCTGTCTACAGTAGTTCTACAGAGCCATCTACAGTAGTTCTATAGAGCTGACTACAGTAGTTCTACAGAGCTAACTACAGCTGTTCTACAGAGCTGTCTACAGTAGTTCTACAGAGATGTCTACAGTAGTTCTACAGAGCTGACTACAGTAGATCTACAGAGCTGACTACAGTAGTTCTAAAGAGCTGACTACAGTGGTTCTACATAGCTGTCTACAGTAGTTCTACAGAGCTGTCTACAGTAGTTCTACATAGCTGTCTACAGTAGTTCTACAGAGCTGCCTACAGTAGTTCTACAGAGCTGTCCACAGTAGTTCTACAGAGCTGTCTACAGTAGTTCTATAGCTGTCTACAGTAGTTCTACAGAGCTGTCTACGGTAGTTCTACAGAACTGTCTACAGAGGTTTTATAGCGTTATACAGCAGTTCTACAGAGCTGACTACAGTAGTTCTCGAGCTGTCTACAGTAGTTCTATAGCTGTCTACAGTAGTTCTACAAAGCCATCTACAGTAGTTCTACAGAGCTGTCTACAGTAGTTCTACAGAGCTGTCTACAGAGGTTCTACAGAGCTGTCTACAGTGGTTCTACATAGCTGTCTACAGTAGTTCTACAGAGCTGACTACAGTAGTTCTCGAGCTGTCTACAGTAGTTCTATAGCTACCTACAGTAGTTCTACGCAGCCATCTACAGTAGTTCTACAGAGCTGTCTACAGTAGTTCTACAGAGTTGTCTACAGTAGTTCTACAGAACTGTCTACAGTAGTTCTACAGAGCCATCTACAGTAGTTCTATAGAGCTAACTACAGGTGTTCTACGGAGCTGTCTACAGTAGTTCTACAGCGATGTCTACAGTAGTTCTACAGAGCTGTCTACAGTAGTTCTACAGAGCTGTCTACAGTAGTTCTATAGCTGTCTACAGTAGTTATACAGAGCTGTCCACAGTAGTTCTATAGCTGTCTACAGTAGTTATACAGAGCTGTCTACAGTAGTTCTATAGCTGTCTACAGTAGTTCTACAGAGCTGTCTACAGTAGTTCTACAGAGCTGTCCACAGTAGTTCTACAGAGCCAACTACAGTAGTTCTATAGCTGTCTACAGTAGTTCTACAGAGCTGTCTACGGTAGTTCTAGAGAACTGTCTACAGAGGTTTTATAGCGTTATACAGCAGTTCTACAGAGCTGACTACAGTAGTTCTCGAGCTGTCTACAGTAGTTCTATAGCTGTCTACAGTAGTTCTACAAAGCCATCTGCAGTAGTTCTACAGAGCTGTCTACAGTAGTTCTACAGAGATGTCTACAGTAGTTCTACATAGCTGTCTACAGTAGTTCTACAGAGCTGTCTACAGTGGTTCTACATAGCTGTCTACAGTAGTTCTACAGAGCTGACTACAGTAGTTCTCGAGCTGTCTACAGTTGTTCTATAGCTACCCTACAGTAGTTCTACAGAGCCATCTACAGTAGTTCTACAGAGCTGTCTACAGTAGTTCTACAGAGTTGTCTACAGTAGTTCTACAGAGATGTCTACAGTAGTTCTAAATCTGTCTACAGTAGTTCTACAGAGCTGTCTACAGTAGTTCTACAGAGCTGTCTACAGTAGTTCTACAGAGCCATCTACAGTAGTTCTATAGAGCTGACTACAGTAGTTCTACAGAGCTAACTACAGCTGTTCTACAGAGCTGTCTACAGTAGTTCTACAGAGATGTCTACAGTAGTTCTACAGAGCTGACTACAGTAGATCTACAGAGCTGACTACAGTAGTTCTACAGAGCTGACTACAGTGGTTCTACATAGCTGTCTACAGTAGTTCTACAGAGCTGTCTACAGTAGTTCTACAGAGCTGTCTACAGTAGTTCTACAGAGCTGCCTACAGTAGTTCTACAGAGCTGTCCACAGTAGTTCTACAGAGCTGTCTACAGTAGTTCTATAGCTGTCTACAGAGGTTTTATAGCGTTATACAGCAGTTCTACAGAGCTGACTACAGTAGTTCTCGAGCTGTCTACAGTAGTTCTATAGCTGTCTACAGTAGTTCTACAAAGCCATCTACAGTAGTTCTACAGAGCTGTCTACAGTAGTTCTACAGAGCTGTCTACAGAGGTTCTACAGAGATGTCTACAGTAGTTCTACAGAGCTGTCTACAGTGGTTCTACATAGCTGTCTACAGTAGTTCTACAGAGCTGACTACAGTAGTTCTCGAGCTGTCTACAGTAGTTCTATAGCTACCTACAGTAGTTCTACGCAGCCATCTACAGTAGTTCTACAGAGCTGTCTACAGTAGTTCTACAGAGTTGTCTACAGTAGTTCTACAGAGCTGTCTACAGTAGTTCTACAGAGCCATCTACAGTAGTTCTATAGAGCTAACTACAGGTGTTCTACGGAGCTGTCTACAGTAGTTCTACAGAGATGTCTACAGTAGTTCTACAGAGCTGTCTACAGTAGTTCTACAGAGCTGTCTACAGTAGTTCTATAGCTGTCCACAGTAGTTATACAGAGCTGTCTACAGTAGTTCTATAGCTGTCTACAGTAGTTCTACAGAGCTGTCTACAGTAGTTCTACAGAGCTGTCTACAGTAGTTCTACAGAGCTGCCTACAGTAGTTCTACAGAGCTGTCTACAGTAGTTCTACAGAGCTGTCTACAGTAGTTCTACAGAGCTGTCTACAGTAGTTCTACAGAGCTGCCTACAGTAGTTCTACAGAGCTGCCTACAGTAGTTCTACAGAGCTGTCTACAGTAGTTCTACAGAGCTGTCTACAGTAGTTCTACAGAGCTGTCCACAGTAGTTCTACAGAGCCAACTACAGTAGTTCTATAGCTGTCTACAGTAGTTCTACAGAGCTGTCTACGGTAGTTCTAGAGAACTGTCTACAGAGGTTTTATAGCGTTATACAGCAGTTCTACAGAGCTGACTACAGTAGTTCTCGAGCTGTCTACAGTAGTTCTATAGCTGTCTACAGTAGTTCTACAAAGCCATCTGCAGTAGTTCTACAGAGCTGTCTACAGTAGTTCTACAGAGCTGTCTACAGTAGTTCTACAGAGATGTCTACAGTAGTTCTACAGAGCTGACTACAGTAGTTCTACAGAGCTGTCTACAGTGGTTCTACATAGCTGTCTACAGTAGTTCTACAGAGCTGACTACAGTAGTTCTCGAGCTGTCTACAGTTGTTCTATAGCTACCTACAGTAGTTCTACAGAGCCATCTACAGTAGTTCTACAGAGCTGTCTACAGTAGTTCTACAGAGTTGTCTACAGTAGTTCTACAGAGATGTCTACAGTAGTTCTAAATCTGTCTACAGTAGTTCTACCAAGCTGTCTACAGTAGTTCTACAGAGCTGTCTACAGTAGTTCTACAGAGCCATCTACAGTAGTTCTATAGAGCTGACTACAGTAGTTCTACAGAGCTAACTACAGCTGTTCTACAGAGCTGTCTACAGTAGTTCTACAGAGATGTCTACAGTAGTTCTACAGAGCTGACTACAGTAGATCTACAGAGCTGACTACAGTAGTTCTAAAGAGCTGACTACAGTGGTTCTACATAGCTGTCTACAGTAGTTCTACAGAGCTGTCTACAGTAGTTCTACATAGCTGTCTACAGTAGTTCTACAGAGCTGCCTACAGTAGTTCTACAGAGCTGTCCACAGTAGTTCTACAGAGCTGTCTACAGTAGTTCTATAGCTGTCTACAGTAGTTCTACAGAGCTGTCTACGGTAGTTCTACAGAACTGTCTACAGAGGTTTTATAGCGTTATACAGCAGTTCTACAGAGCTGACTACAGTAGTTCTCGAGCTGTCTACAGTAGTTCTATAGCTGTCTACAGTAGTTCTACAAAGCCATCTACAGTAGTTCTACAGAGCTGTCTACAGTAGTTCTACAGAGCTGTCTACAGAGGTTCTACAGAGCTGTCTACAGTGGTTCTACATAGCTGTCTACAGTAGTTCTACAGAGCTGACTACAGTAGTTCTCGAGCTGTCTACAGTAGTTCTATAGCTACCTACAGTAGTTCTACGCAGCCATCTACAGTAGTTCTACAGAGCTGTCTACAGTAGTTCTACAGAGTTGTCTACAGTAGTTCTACAGAACTGTCTACAGTAGTTCTACAGAGCCATCTACAGTAGTTCTATAGAGCTAACTACAGGTGTTCTACGGAGCTGTCTACAGTAGTTCTACAGCGATGTCTACAGTAGTTCTACAGAGCTGTCTACAGTAGTTCTACAGAGCTGTCTACAGTAGTTCTATAGCTGTCTACAGTAGTTATACAGAGCTGTCCACAGTAGTTCTATAGCTGTCTACAGTAGTTATACAGAGCTGTCTACAGTAGTTCTATAGCTGTCTACAGTAGTTATACAGAGCTGTCCACAGTAGTTCTATAGCTGTCTACAGTAGTTCTATAGAGCTGCCTACAAACATTTTAAAGCTGTCTACAGCAGTTTTACAGAGCTGTCTACATTAGTTCTAGATCTGTCTACAGTAGTTCTACAGAGCTGCCTACAGTAGTTCTACAGAGCTGTCCACAGTAGTTCTACAGAGCTGTCTACAGTAGTTCTATAGCTGTCTACAGTAGTTCTACAGAGCTGTCTACGGTAGTTCTACAGAGCTGTCTACGGTAGTTCTACAGAACTGTCTACAGAGGTTTTATAGCGTTATACAGCAGTTCTACAGAGCTGACTACAGTAGTTCTCGAGCTGTCTACAGTAGTTCTATAGCTGTCTACAGTAGTTCTACAAAGCCATCTACAGTAGTTCTACAGAGCTGTCTACAGTAGTTCTACAGAGCTGTCTACAGAAGTTCTACAGAGATGTCTACAGTAGTTCTACAGAGCTGTCTACAGTGGTTCTACATAGCTGTCTACAGTAGTTCTACAGAGCTGACTACAGTAGTTCTCGAGCTGTCTACAGTAGTTCTATAGCTACCTACAGTAGTTCTACACAGCCATCTACAGTAGTTCTACAGAGCTGTCTACAGTAGTTCTACAGAGTTGTCTACAGTAGTTCTACAGAGCTGTCTACAGTAGTTCTACAGAGCCATCTACAGTAGTTCTATAGAGCTAACTACAGGTGTTCTACGGAGCTGTCTACAGTAGTTCTACAGAGATGTCTACAGTAGTTCTACAGAGCTGTCTACAGTAGTTCTACAGAGCTGTCTACAGTAGTTCTATAGCTGTCTACAGTAGTTATACAGAGCTGTCCACAGTAGTTCTATAGCTGTCTACAGTAGTTCTATAGAGCTGCCTACAAACATTTTAAAGCTGTCTACAGCAGTTTTACAGAGCTGTCTACATTAGTTCTAGGTCTGTCTACAGTAGTTCTACAGAGCTGACTACACTATTTCTCGAGCTATCCACAGTAGTTCTACAGAGCTGTCCACAGTAGTTCTACAGAGCTGTCCACAGTAGTTATACAGAGCTGTCTACAGTAGTTATATAGCTGTCTACAGTAGATCTACAGCGCTGTCTACAGTAGATCTACAGCGCTGTCTACAGTTGTTCTATAGCTGTCTACAGTAGTTCTACAGAGCTGTCCACAGTAGTTATACAGAGCTGCCTACAGTAGTTATATAGCTGTCTACAGTAGTTATACAGAGCTGTCTACAGTAGTTCTACAGCGCTGTCTACAGTAGTTCTACAGAGCTGTCTACAGTAGTTCTACAGAGCCATCTACAGTAGTTCTATAGAGCTAACTACAGGTGTTCTACGGAGCTGTCTACAGTAGTTCTACAGAGATGTCTACAGTAGTTCTACAGAGCTGTCTACAGTAGTTCTACAGAGCTGTCTACAGTAGTTCTATAGCTGTCTACAGTAGTTATACAGAGCTGTCCACAGTAGTTCTATAGCTGTCTACAGTAGTTCTATAGAGCTGCCTACAAACATTTTAAAGCTGTCTACAGCAGTTTTACAGAGCTGTCTACATTAGTTCTAGATCTGTCTACAGTAGTTCTACAGAGCTGACTACACTATTTCTCGAGCTATCCACAGTAGTTCTACAGAGCTGTCCACAGTAGTTCTACAGAGCTGTCCACAGTAGTTATACAGAGCTGTCTACAGTAGTTATATAGCTGTCTACAGTAGATCTACAGCGCTGTCTACAGTAGATCTACAGCGCTGTCTACAGTTGTTCTATAGCTGTCTACAGTAGTTCTACAGAGCTGTCCACAGTAGTTATACAGAGCTGCCTACAGTAGTTCTATAGCTGTCTACAGTAGTTATACAGAGCTGTCTACAGTAGTTCTACAGAGCTGACTACAATAGTTCTCGAGCTGTCTACAGTAGTTCTATAGAGCCATCTACAGTAGTTCTACAGAGCTGTCTACAGTAGTTCTACAAAGCTGTCTACAGTAGTTCTATAGCTGTCTACAGTAGTTCTACAGAGTTGTCTACAGTCGTTCTAGAGAGCTGTCTACGGTAGTTCTACAGAGATGTCTACAGTAGTTCTACAGAGCTGACTACAGTAGTTCTACAGAGCTGACTACAGTAGTTCTCGAGCTGTCTACAGTAGTTCTATAGCTGTCTACAGTACTTCTACAGAGCCATCTACAGTAGTTCTACAGAGCTGTCTACAGTAGTTCTATTGAGCTGTCCACAGTAGTTCTACAGAGCTGCCTACAGACATTTTAAAGCTGTCTACAGTAGTTCTATAGCTGTCTACAGTAGTTCTACAGAGCTGCCTACAGTAGTTCTACAGAGCTGCCTACAGTAGTTCTACAGAGATGTCTACAGTAGTTCTTGAGCTGTCTACAGTAGTTCTATAGCTGTCTACAGTAGTTCTACAGAGCTGTCTACAGTAGTTCTAGAGAGCTGTCTACGGTAGTTCTACAGAACTGTTTACAGTAGTTCTATAGCTGTCTACAGTAGTTCTACAGAGCCATCTACAGTAGTTCTACAGAGCTGTCTACAGTAGTTATACAGAGCTGTCTATAGTAGTTCTACAGAGATGTCTACAGTAGTTCTACAGAGCTGACTACAGTAGTTCTATAGCTGTCTACAGTAGTTCTACAGAGCTGTCTACAGTAGTTCTATAGCTGTCTACGGTAGTTCTACAGAAGTTTTTACAGTAGTTCTATAGCTGTCTACAGTAGTTCTACAGAGCTGACTACAGTAGTTCTCGAGCTGTCTACAGTAGTTCTATAGTTGTGTACAGTAGTTCTACAGAGCCATCTACAGTAGTTCTACAGAGCTGTCTACAGTAGTTCTACAGAGCTGTCTACAGTAGTTCTACAGAGATGTCTACAGTAGTTCTACAGAGCTGCCTACAGTAGTTTTAGAGCTGTCTACATTAGATTTAGAGAGCTGTCTACAGTAGTTCTAGAGCTGTCTACAGTAGATTTAGAGAGGTGTCTACAGTAGATCTACAGAGATGTCTACAGTAGTTCTACAGAGTTGTCTACAGTAGTTCTAGAGCTGTCTACAGTAGTTCTAGAGCTGTCTACATTAGATTTAGAGAGCTGTCTACAGTAGTTCTAGAGCTGTCTACAGTAGATTTAGAGAGGTGTCTACAGTAGTTCTACAGAGTTGTCTACAGTAGTTTTACAGAGGTGTCTACAGTAGTTCTAGAGCTGTCTACATTAGATTTAGAGAGCTGTCTACAGTAGTTCTAGAGCTGTCTACAGTATTTCTAGAGATGTCTACAGTAGTTCTAGAGCTGTCTACAGTAGTTCTAAAGCTGTCTACAGTAGTTCTAGAGATGTGTACAGTAGTTCTAGAGCTTTCTTCAGTAGTTCTACATCAGTGGCTGTCGCTGACGTTTAAGATGAGGGAGGACGATTTTTTTAATGAGCATGTCCTTATTTCTGTTACAGCATTTTGGATTACTGTCATTCATATTCCATTCACCCAGTTCAATGTAACATTGATAGGTTTAGGCTACTACATGATACAAACATTTTCCCTATACCCATTATGAGGTTGCTACAACCTAGCCTATGAATGTCAGTTTACACTGACAGAAAAATGTGAGTAATCAAGGTGACAAACAAAAGTTTCTATTGTACATATTCAGGTATGTTTTTTAAAATTTTTACCCCCTTTTCTCCCCAAGTTCGTCGTATCTAATTTTTAGTAATTACTATCTTGTCTTATCGCTACAACTCCCGTACGGGCTCGGGAGAGACGAAGGTCGAAAGCCATGCGTCCTCCGAAACACAACCCAACCAAGCCGCACTGCTTCTTAACACAGCGCGCATCCAACCCGGAAGCCAGCCGCACCAATGTGTCAGAGGAAACACCGTGCACCTGGCGCCCAGCCCGCCACAGGGGTCACTGGTGCGCGATGAGACAAGTATATCCCTACCGGCCAAACCCTCCCTAACCCGGACGACGCTAGGCCAATTGTGCGTCGCCCCACGGACCTCCCAGTCGCGGCCGGCTGCGACAAAGCCTGGGCGCGAACCCAGAGTCTCTGGTGGCACAGCAGAGTGGCACAGCCTTAGACCACTGCGCCACCCGGGAGGCATATTCAGGTATGTTAATCCCCATTTTGTTCCGTTTGCTTCCGTTTAAGAAATGTTTGTTAAGAGAATCAGCAGAATGAATACACCCCTGATCACCACAAACACAGTTCACTTTCGTAGCAGCCACATACAAACAGCATGATCACTTTGCTTGTGGACTTCAGTGCACAAAACAACAGCTGCCGGTGACCATGCAAAAAAATGCACACAATGCAAATAGTCTGGGTAGCCATTTGATTACCTGTTCAGGAGTCTTATGGCTTGGGGGTAAAAACTGTTGAGAAGCCTTTTTGTCCTAGACTTGGCACTCCGGTACCGCTTGCCATGCGGTAGTAGAGAGAACAGTCTATGACTGGGGTGGCTGGGGTCTTTGACAATTTTTAGGGCCTTCCTCTGTCACCGCCTGGTGTAGAGGTCCTGGATGGCAGGCAGCTTAGCCCCAGTGATGTACTGGGCCTACACACTACCCTCTGTAGTGCATTGCAGTCAGAGGCCGAGCAATTGCCATACCAGGCAGTGATGCAACCAGTCAGGATGCTCTCGATGTTGCAGCTGTAGAACCTTTTGAGGATTTGAGGACCCATGACAAATCTTTTTAGTTTCCTGAGGGGGAATAGGCTTTGTCGTGCCCTCTTCACAACTGTCTTGGTGTGTTTGGACCATTCTAGTTTGTTGTTGATGTGGACACCGAGGAACTTGAAGCTCTCAACCTGCTCCACTACAGCCCCGTCGATGAGAATGGGGGTGTGCTTGGTCCTGCTTTTCCTGTAGTCCACAATCATCTCCTTAGTCTTGGTCACGTTGAGGGATAGGTTGTTATTCTGGCACCACACTGCCAGGCCTCTGACCTCCTCCCTATAGACTGTCTCATCATTGTCGGTGTTCAGGCCTACCACTGTTGTGTCATCTGCAAACTTAATGAGGGTGTTGGAGTCGTGCCTGGCCATGCAGTCGTGGGTGAACAGGGAGTACAGGAGGGGACTGAGCACGCACCCCTGTGGAGCTCCAGTGTTGAGGATCAGCGTGGCAGATGTGTTGCTACCTACCCTCACCACCTGGGGGCGGCCCGTCAGGAAGTCCAGGATCCAGTTGCAGAGGGAGGTGTTTAGTCCCAGGATCCTTAGCTTAGTGATGAGCTTTGAGGGTACTATGGTGTTGAACGCTGAGCATTCTCACTCATGCAGTACAGTGTACAGCAAGCAGTTTAGCAGTTACACCGGTGTGCCCCGTTGGCAATAAATTAATAAAACTAAAAGCTTACTGTGGTAAACTGTGAGGTGTTGGGTTTGAGTGCACAGAGATGGACACAGAGACAAGGAGGTTAAAGTCAGAAAATACACCTTTATTGGACAACATAAAATAAACATAACAAACTTATGGTTGGCTCTTCCCTTCTTCTGGGTCGCCTCGTTTTATTCGGTTCCGTGCCCCGGGAGCTTCCCGTCTGTAGGCTCACTCCCTGCCTCTCCTTTTTCCTCTTGCGGTGTGACACGGCTCTCCATTTATGTGGCCTCCACAGACAGTTGGCACTCTCCCCTATTTGGTGCCATCAGCGTTGGGGTGCCCAGCCCGGGTACTCCCAGCAGAGGGAGCCAACGTCGCGGCACGTACTTTCCCTCTATCACTAACCCTAGGGGCAGACTTCCTGGGATACCACATTAGCTCGACTTGGAAGATCTCCAGTGTTGGATAGCCAGCTAGCTGACATAGCATCCCTCTCTGTTTGAGCTGGGTGTTTGAGTAGGCTAAACTAGCTAACTGCATTTGCTAAGAAAGTGAGAGAAAAAAAGACAATGAAATGTAGCTAGGTCTCTCTCTCTCTCTTGCTTCTCCTTAATTTGGTAAGAAATGAATTTGTTCAAAACTGTTAAACTATTGTCTTTCTCTAACTTTGAGTCAACTACTCAGCGCATTTCATGCACTGCAGGGCTAGCTAGCTGCAGCTTATGCTTTCAGTACTAGATTCATTCTCTGATGCTTTAATTGGGTCGAGAACATGTCAGTTCATAATGCAAGAGCTCTGATAGGTTGGAGGACATCTTCCGGAAGTTGCCATAATTACTGTGTAAGTCTATGGAAGGGGGTGAGAACCATGAGCCTCCTAGGTATTGTATTGAAGTCAATATACCCAGAGGAGGACGGAAGCTAGCTGTCCTCCAGTACACCATTGTGCTACCTTACAGAGTACTGTTGAGTCTACTGTAGACCTTCTTTGCAAAACAGCGTGTTTTAATCAATTATTTGCTGACGATAATATATATATTATAGTTTTATCTGAAAAGGATGACTTTTATTATTGTTTCACTCTTAATTTTTTATAAAATTCACCGAGAAGGATGGTCCTCCCCTTCCTCCTCTGAGAAGCCTCCAATGTGTGTTCTACAGACCTGTCTACACGAGTTCTACAGACCTGTCTACACGAGTTCTCCAGACCTGTCTACACGAGTTCTACAGACCTGTCTACACGAGTTCTACAGACCTGTCTACACGAGTTCTCCAGACCTGTCTACATTAGTTCTCCAGACCTGTCTACACGAGTTCTACAGACCTGTCTACACGAGTTCTCCAGACCTGTCTACACGAGTTCTCCAGACCTGTCTACACGAGTTCTACAGACCTGTCTACATTAGTTCTCCAGACCTGTCTACACGAGTTCTCCAGACCTGTCTACAGTAGTTCTCCAGACCTGTCTACATGAGTTCTACAGACCTGTCTACACGAGTTCTCCAGACCTGTCTACATGAGTTCTACAGACCTGTCTACATTAGTTCTCCAGACCTGTCTACACGAGTTCTACAGACCTGTCTACACGAGTTCTCCAGACCTGTCTACACGAGTTCTACAGACCTGTCTACATGAGTTCTACAGACCTGTCTACACGAGTTCTCCAGACCTGTCTACACGAGTTCTACAGACCTGTCTACATGAGTTCTACAGACCTGTCTACACGAGTTCTCCAGACCTGTCTACACGAGTTCTCCAGACCTGTCTACATGAGTTCTACAGACCTGTCTACACGAGTTCTCCAGACCTGTCTACACGGGTTCTACAGACCTGTCTACACGAGTTCTCCAGACCTGTCTACACGAGTTCTACAGACCTGTCTACACGAGTTCTACAGACCTGTCTACACGAGTTCTACAGACCTGTCTACATTAGTTCTACAGACCTGTCTACACGAGTTCTCCAGACCTGTCTACATGAGTTCTCCAGACCTGTCTACACGAGTTCTCCAGACCTGTCTACACGAGTTCTCCAGACCTGTCTACACGAGTTCTACAGACCTGTCTACACGAGTTCTCCAGACCTGTCTACATGAGTTCTACAGACCTGTCTACATTAGTTCTCCAGACCTGTCTACACGAGTTCTACAGACCTGTCTACATTAGTTCTCCAGACCTGTCTACACGAGTTCTACAGACCTGTCTACACGAGTTCTCCAGACCTGTCTACACGAGTTCTACAGACCTGTCTACATGAGTTCTACAGACCTGTCTACACGAGTTCTCCAGACCTGTCTACACGAGTTCTACAGACCTGTCTACATGAGTTCTACAGACCTGTCTACACGAGTTCTCCAGACCTGTCTACACGAGTTCTCCAGACCTGTCTACATGAGTTCTACAGACCTGTCTACACGAGTTCTCCAGACCTGTCTACACGGGTTCTACAGACCTGTCTACACGAGTTCTCCAGACCTGTCTACACGAGTTCTACAGACCTGTCTACACGAGTTCTACAGACCTGTCTACATTAGTTCTACAGACCTGTCTACACGAGTTCTCCAGACCTGTCTACACGAGTTCTACAGACCTGTCTACATGAGTTCTACAGACCTGTCTACACGAGTTCTCCAGACCTGTCTACACGAGTTCTCCAGA
Source organism: Salvelinus alpinus (assembly GCF_045679555.1). NCBI lineage: Eukaryota > Metazoa > Chordata > Actinopteri > Salmoniformes > Salmonidae > Salvelinus > Salvelinus alpinus. The sequence goes on from NC_092086.1 coordinate 104,373,129, forward strand.
CCTGTCTACATGAGTTCTACAGACCTGTCTACACGAGTTCTCCAGACCTGTCTACACGGGTTCTACAGACCTGTCTACACGAGTTCTCCAGACCTGTCTACACGAGTTCTACAGACCTGTCTACATGAGTTC